>NC_056746.1:746523678-746730262 GCF_019279795.1 Protopterus annectens | reverse complement strand
AAGGCAAGACAACGTACTCAACACTTTAGGCATAGGTGACTATAGTCACGCACACTGATGTCCCACTCACCAGGCTGAACACGGAGAAAATTAGTGTCAGCTGCCTATCGGGTGCCAGGTTCCGCAACATAATGCATGCACTCAAGTCACTCCACAAGAACAAATATGACTCGGTCATTGTCCATGTTGGAGTGAATGACTTGAGACGTACCTCCCTGGACTACACGGAGAGAGACATGGAAGAGCTCTCAGATCATGTGGCCCAGGCAGGTATGACCCTAGGCCTGAGTAGCATCCTGCCTTCGCCCAGAATGATACCACAGTATGAGGACAATAATGATAGACTTCAACAATTAGCTAAGCTTCTGGTGTTATTCAAAGGGGATCCAGTATCTGTCTGCCTGAGATGACATGTTTGACAGACTACGATGCTTTGCCAGAGATGGTCTGCACCTGTCGCCCCTGGGACTGGTTACCGGCTAAGGATCTTGCGACCCCAATAGTGCCTTCAATACTAGAAGTCTAAACCTCAAAATGCACTCTCTCGAGCCATTCCTAAAAATGGAGAACATAGATAGCTGTGCAGTAACTGAGACCTGGCTCAAGGCTCCGGAGAGCACCACTGCAATACCAGGCTACAAATCTTACCACACTTTTCGTCCACCAAACCAGGACTGAAACACTAAAGGTGGAGGAGTGTCCATATTCACCAAGGATATCCACAACATCAGGCTAGTTGCCCAACACAATGCATCTGAAATTCTCCAGGTGCAACTAAAACTAAGTAAGACTGCAATCCAAAATTGTAGCTTGCTACAGATCCCCCCCACCATGCCCCAAGATTCTCACACCTTTCGTAAAACCAAACACCCTAATACTGGGCGATTTCAACTACCCTGCCATTAACTGGGAAAACTACTCGTGTACCAAAACCTTTGCACAACGGTTCTTGGAATTCATAAATTCCAACGCCCTGGATGAACTAACTAGTCCTTAGTCCCACCAGGGGCTCCAATATCCTAGACCTGGTCATTACCAACATGGGAAATCGATGCTCCACACCCAAGGGAGCCCGCAGGATTTTTTGCAGAGGGTGCAAACCCAGAGCCCCGCCTATGCAGCCCCAACCCCTCCATCCGCACAGCTCCCCCACCCCCACCCCCGCAGCCATTCCAGTGTCCCATTACATGGATACTTCTCCCCATTTTTCATAGACACTGTTCAAATCTCTGTGTGCATACTGTTTTATGCTTTACTTCTACAATGATTACAGATACTTGGATTTCATTTACAACTTTTATTTCAAAGTTTACAGCACAAACACTGATCGACATTTACTAAACCTAAACAAATGAAAGCAGACTTTCCATTAAAACTTCTCTACCTTTGAAACTTACATTCACAGAAACTGCATTGAAACTCACATTCAAAGAAAATGCATCTGGCCAGTGGCAGGTTAAGTTTACCTTTGGGCTGTTTTCAAACCATAGACCATTGCACACATTTTTTTTAGGGCCATGCAAACGTTCTTTGATTCACCTTACCGACTGTACTAATTGTAATATATAAATTTAATTATATCCCTTGTATAATACAGCACCACTTGTTAGTGTGCGTTTTAAATTTATAGTTTTGAACATTTTTCCACTAAGCAATGAAACAAAACATATGAACCAATAATGACAAACTGCCCAATTCAGAACATTTCAACCATAAAAGTCCAATCAAACGTCTGCCATTACAATCCACCAATATCAGTCAATATACACTATCTCTGCAGAAGTAAAAGTCATCTGAATAACTCCACATTAAAGATATCGGAAACTGAAGAGGTTGTTGCTAGAAAAAAATTATATTTCAGTGTTTCATCTTCAAATTCAGTGCCTGCTGCCCTCAAAGAATAAATTGCCTATGTTACATTAAAAAAAATGGTAAGCTGGTATATTGCAATAGGAAATGGCTGGAAAGCTGAAAAACAGATTCATAGTTTCTAGGAATCTTATCCAGAGAACATCATCCTCAGGACTGCAGCACCCCACCCCCTTAAAATATAAAATTAACTTGCTGTGGGACTAGAACCTACAGCCCTCTACATCAAAATGCAAGGATGCTATCTGCTGTGCTAACACTGCTTTAAAATTATATACCACAATCATACCACCATTTGCTAAACAAACAGTTGCACATTTTAAGCAGACTTGGCATGAGCAGCAGTAAACTTCTCTTACACTGAAGCCCACAATTCCTTGAAAATGCACTTGAAAATAAATTCCACCTGCTAACTCTAACTAGGGCATTACACACACGCACACAGACACGCACCAACCTCTTAGTGCAAGAAATCTGGACAAAGCCTAAAATAAATAGGGACAGATTATAAATACTGCTCTCATGAACCTAGAAAAAAACTAAAACAGGATTTGCATTAGTATGCATTTTTCTAAAGGGTATAAAATCTAAAACTTAAATGCCTATTATTTAAGTTCACTTCAATCCTTTTTAGGAGGAATACGAGGCAAAAAACTGGACAACTGAGGGATACGCTACCTCCGTCTTATACAAAAAAAGACACACACACACACACACACACACACACACACACACACACACACACACACACACACACACACACACACACACACACACACACCTCTCAGTCTCTTAGCACAAGAAATCTAGACAAAGCATGTTATAATGTTGGGGACAAAGGCCATAACAATAACAGGATTTGTGTTAGAATGCATTTTCTAAAGGACATGAAGTCTGAAACTCAAATACATGCCATTATTTAGCAACTGTAATCCTTAGCTCAGCCCACTGATTTGTAAAAAAAAAAAAAAAAAACATTTTATGAACAGATCAAAATACAAGGCAAAACTCTGGACATTCTGTGAAAATCTGTAGAGTTGAAAGGTATAACACACATACATCTCCCTACCTCCTTAGAAAGTGGATAGGACAACAAGGTTTGCATTATTATGCATTTTCTAAGGATATGAAATCTGTTTGCCATTACTTTCTGATTTTAAACCTGAATGATTTGCTAGAAAAAAACAACCATTTTATGAGAAACTAACTGAAAATACGAGTCAAACATCTAGATAATTGCAAGGTATGACCACCCTTACACATACACCTTCTCCCTTTTACTTACACACACACACACACCCCTACCCTGTCTTACATGGGGATTTGTGCACTACCCTAGTACACAAATACATACATAAATACAAAAATAAATAAAAAGGGTTCACATAGTTATTAATATTAGTAACATCTTGGTTGTTCACATGAAGCTCAAAAAATATAACCTTTATTCAAAATTTTTTTAAATAATTTGGCAACTTGGCTGCACACCTTCAACAGGTTCTCAGACCATATTTACATCAAACACAATAAATACTGCTAAGAATTCCAGAGGAAACAATCAGAAAGTAATTAGTAATTAAATAAGCTAATAGTGAGATCACTTACAATTACACAAAATGTTTCTCTGAAATAAACGAAGTAAAATAAATAAAGCAAACTAACAAATCTATAAATAACCATCATTAAAACTTTGTAAAATTAACTGGCACCTTGGTTTATGCCCTTACAAATTTGTAAAACTGATTTATACCTTTACAAACATGTACAACTATATTTAAATCATGTACATTAAATACTGCTAGGAATTCCATGGGAACAGACCAGCAGATGACAAAATTAAACAAGCTAATAGTGAGATTAAACAATTACAAAAAATCTCTCAAACTCAAATAGGTGAATGAATGAACAGTTATCCCACTCCACAAAGGGGGAGCCCACGACGGACCCCGGGAACTACCGTCCCATTAGCCTGACGAGCCTGGTCTGCAAGGCCATGGAACGTATCATCATGGAACTCATAAACAAAGACATTGGTAATCTCCAAACTCTGGACCCTACTCAGTTTGGATTTGTAAAAGGCAGATCATGTCTCCTAAACCTGACTGACTTCTTCAAAGCAGTTACCAAAGCCATAGATGAGGGTAAAATGGTTCACACAGCTTATCTAGATCCCGCCAAGGCTTTCAACACCATCCCCCACTCTGGAATTGTAGATAAGCTCACTAAACTAGGTATAAATCCCTATGTCACAAGATGGGTTGCCAACTGGCTCACAGACAGAACCCACACTGTGAAAGTAGCGGATTCCAAATCCAACATCAGACCAGTGACAAGTGGAGTGCCACATGGTTCGGTCCTGGGTCTCTCTCCTGTTTGGTATCTACTTCTCTGAAGTGCAGGCCAACACAGAAGGTCTTTGGCTAACAAAGTTTGCAGATGACTGCAAACTAGGAGCCATAATCGAAACTCCTAACGATGTGGACAACCTACAAAAGGGCCTCAATGAGACAGATACCTGGTGTCAAAGCCATGGCCTGAAGCTCAATGCCAAAAAGTGTATAGTCATCCCCTTTGGTAAAAACTCTGTACCCATGAACTACCACATAGCTGGTAGTCTACTTAATGCCGAAAATGTGATGAGACCTTGGAACACAGGTGGACAGTAGTCTCTCCTTTGATAATCACATCGCCACAGGGGTCAGAAAATCCTTCTACGTGGCTCATCTCATCACAAAAGGTTTCTCATCCAGAAAAAAAAGAGGTCATTGTTCTCCTCTACTCATCACTCATTATAGAGTACAACTCCCCTTTTGGTATGTACCTCACAAGACATCTACAACAACTGGAAAGACCACAGAAATACCTCACAAAGAGGATTACTGGCCTCAAACATATGCCCTATGCAGACAGTCTCAAAAAACTACAGCTTTACTCCATCGCATATCGTCTACTCAGGGGCGATCTCTGCCTAACATACAAAGCTATGTCAAACCCAGAGCTGTTGGACATGCTCCACTTAAAGAAATACCAATCCCTT
Source organism: Protopterus annectens (assembly GCF_019279795.1). Classification (NCBI taxonomy): domain Eukaryota; kingdom Metazoa; phylum Chordata; order Ceratodontiformes; family Protopteridae; genus Protopterus; species Protopterus annectens. The sequence goes on along the minus strand of NC_056746.1, from coordinate 746,725,356 downwards.
TGAGCTACACACTCTAGGGACCTTAACCTTGTCACCACAATAAACAGAACATGCCGGAGGGATAGATTCCTGTCCCAGAGACTTCCCATACTCTGGAACAGACTACCTATCTATGTCAAACAGAGCTCCTCATTAGCACTCAAGAAAAATCTTCATGTTTGGATGGGAAATGGGAAATTCACCCCGGGGATCACTTCTGTGGCTCTGCTCGACAGGGGCACAGGAAAATAATTTTCTTGGGTGGCGAAAGCCAGGGTACATTTTTTGGCTAGGCTTGTATGGGCCCTAGGGCCGATAGCCTAGTACCTACCTATGAACCTATGAATAAATAAATATGGACTCAATTAATAGGTACAAATTCCATTTCATAATATTGTTATATTTTAAATGTTACTAATTAATTAGTCTATTTGGGTGTGAAGTGTTTCAAATAAATATTAATCATGCTCCTTTCTTTAGTAATAGATCATAAACATTTAAAAATCTACACTGAATATGTGCACATATATATATATAAAAAAGATCTTCACAGTTTTGATGATACCTATGAAACTATAACCTCAGACAAGCTTTTTATTAATAAATGCCATGTCTGGGTAGCACAATAAATTATTTGCTAGAATAAATGAATCTGCATCCTGTTACTGTACTGTAGCAATCTTAAGTAGATGCAAAGCTTTAAATAGCTGCACAGAGATGCAAGGACTGCTAGATTCAGGCAGTATGGTCATGCTGATAAAGGGGAAGTGTGTATATATAAAACAAAATCCTTACTATCAAAATTATTATAGTAGTATCCATTTATGGGGATGAGAAACAATATCTCATTACTCAGCAAGGAATACAAACTGCATTTGGTAAGGTGGTTCATCTTTTTGCTGTAGTACTCAATTTAACCCATGATATGGTAGTAGGGAAAGATTTTCCCCACTTTAGAGATTTGTGGAAGCAGCAGGAAGAAGGCATACCTCCCTCTTACACAGTCACAGACCTACATTCTTCTTACACACACACACACACACACACACACACACACACACACACACACACACACACACACACACACACACACACACACACACCCCCCCCCTCTTGCATACACACACAGACACACACTTGCTGTAGCACTTGATTCCCTTACTAAACTTAACGTGAACTACAATAGAAGCAAAAGCAATTTCAAAAAGAGAGGGCGAAATTCCCTTACTTGCTATAGCATTGAACAACTAAATTCCCTTGCCTGGCTTGACGTGAAGAGAAACAGCATAAGCAATTAGAAATAACGAAATAGAGTGGGCGAGGAATTCCCTTACTTGCTGCAGCATTAAACACTTCCCTTATCAAACAATGTGAAAAGTAATTTCAAATAGGAACAGGACGTCTGCACGCACAGGCGTGATGCGATCAGACCAGCAAGCTACAGGATCGTTCTTAAAGAAGAATGCCCTTAAATTTTTTTTTGTTTTGGTTACTAAAACGAAATTAATCTCCTGCCTGCTCCAAGGGGGTGCAAGTGCACCCCCTTGCACTTGCCTGCGGGCGTCTTTGTCCACACCTATGGTCACCACCTCGTTGGTCAGGTCTGACCATAAGCTAATCACCCTTGACATCCACATACCACTCCCCAGTAAGGAAACCTCTGTAAAAAAAAAAAAAAACTTCTCCAAAGCCAACCTCATGCTACTCAAGTCAGAAGTGACAAACTTCATGACACCCCTGCAGACGGGAACTGTTCGACTGCTGAATCCTATACTAAGGCACTGGACAGGCACATCCACTCGTGCATGAATCATGCCATCCTCAGTAGAACCAAGACGCACTCCTCCAAAAATAGGAAGCCAATCTGGTGGTCCCTTGCCATTAACAAACAACAAAAGAAACTGTTGCAGAAAAGAGGAAAATCCCAGGATGAAAAAAAAAACTCCCTTATCAGCCTCAGTAAGAAGCTGAGATCCCTCAAAATACTCCAAAGCTTATGAAAATAAAACTGCCAAATATTCCAAAGACAACCATAAGGCATTCTATAGCTATGTCAAGAATTTAAATGGTAATGCTCAGATCTGCTCTGAGCTACAAAAGAATGGCATTAAATGTACTGACCCCAAGAATATTGTCAATATCCTGGCAGATCGATTCAGTGCCAACGTCACCCCCTCTTCTCACCCCCTAAAGGGCCCATCTCAGTACCAAAAGATTGCCAAATTCCGGTAATAACAGCCACACAGGTAAAAAAACTATCAAAAGCTAAGAATTCAGCAGCCATGGGACCAGACAACATCCCAGGCTGTGTACTACATGAACTACAAAATGACCTGGCACCTCACTTAAGTGTCATGTTTAATCATAGCCTCACCTCAGATTTCGTGCCCACTGTGTGGCGCACAGCTACAGTTATCCCACTCCACAAGGGGGGATCCACCTTGGATCCCGGATACTTCTGCCCCACCAGTCTAATGATCCTGATCTGCAAGGCCATGGAACATATCATGGAACTTATAAACAAGCACATTGGCAACCTTCAAACACTGGAGCCCATGCAGTCTGGGTTCGTGAAGGGCCGATCTTGTCTCCTGAACCTGACTGGCTTCTTCAAATCAGTCTCCAGAGCCGTGGACAAGGGTAAGGTGGTCCACACAGCCTATCTGGACCTTGCCAAGCCCTTTGACACCATCCCCCACTCTGGAATCATATATAAACGTACTAAGCTGGGTATTAATCCCTATGTCACTCGATGGGTTGCCGACTGGCTTACTGACAGAACCCACACTGTAAATGTAGCAGACTCCAAATCCAGCTCCAGACAAGTGGAGTACCGCAGGGTTCAGTCCTGGGACCGCTCTTGTTTGGCATCTACTTCTCTGAAGTACAGGCCAACACTAAGGGACTCTGGCTGACAAAGTTCGCAGATGACTGCGAACTGGGAGCCATTACTGAATCCCTAAATTATGTGGATATTCTACAAAAGGGCCTTACAGAAATGGACCTTTGTTCCAGAGCCATGGGCTCAAGCTCAATGCCAAGAAATGTATAGTTATCCCCTTTAGGAAAAAACATGTACCTGTGAATTACCACATAGGTGGCAGTACACTAAACACCGAAAGTGTGTTGAGTTGGACAGTGGTCTCAGCTTCGACAACCACATCGCTACAGCAGTCAGGAAATCCTATCATTTGGCACACCTCATCACCAAGGGCTTTTCATCCAGAAAAAAGGAGGTCATTGTCCCACTGTACTCATCCCTCATTAGACCCATTATAGAATACAACACCTAGTTTGGGATGAACCTCTAAAGACATCTACATCAACTGGAAAACTCCTATACTCTGTCGCATACCGAATACTCAAGAGGCAATCTCTGCTTAACATACAAGGCCATGTCAAACCCAGAGTTGTTGGACATTGCTACACTTAAATCCTAATCCCTCAGAGACGCATGATCCAGGGATCTAAACCTTGTCATCACAATGAACACAAAAGCTGGAGGGATAGGTTCCTGACCTAGAGACTCCCCAGACTCTGGAATAGACTGCCCATACATGTTAAGCAGAGCACCTCTTTAGCCCTCTTCAAAAGGAACCTTGATGACTGAATGGGAGATGGGAAATTCACCCCAGGGATCATGTCAGTCGCCCTGCTAGACAGGGGTCCAGGGAAGTAAGTACTGTGGGAAGAAATAGCCAAGGAATTGTTATGGCTAGGCTTGTATAGGCCCTAGGGCTGGTAGCCTAGTACCAACCTATGAACATTCCAAGGTATGCTTAGTAGCTCGGCATGCAGAATGCATAAGCTCCTGGAATTCTATTTTCTGCACAGTCAGGAAAGGTAGATAATTTCTGTTTAATAAGTTCCATAGTATGGTGCTGGTATTTCAGCATGTGGAACTGACAATTTAATGCTCTAATGGAAAAAGTTGCAGGTTTATATACTTTTTTACCCCATCTGTCTAAAGCTCGGGAATCCCTGTCTGAAGGGGTGGGATTCTTAGCTGTGGTTGCTTTTATCCCTTTAGGTCCTTGGGAGATGACCTCTGGGTCAGCAGTAGGATTTTTGAAAATAAATTTTTTGAGAGTCAGGGACTCTAATTCCAGTCAGGTATCCTGGGAGCAGGAGGTAGAGTATCAGGAATTAAACTGGATTCTATGAAATCATCATCCACAACATCCAGAACTAGAGGAATAGCTAAGGGTCTGTGCTGTGGTAAATCTAAAAATTCCCAGAGTCTCTTTTTGGACTGAGGATAATCCTGGCATTCCCAATGTAAATGCTCTCTCTCAAGGTATGTAGGTCATGTCTTCATAATCAGAAACCTCAGAGTCGGACTCTTGGTCAGATAAAGCTGTTGGGGACAAGTCTCTTTTAGAAGGGGTAGGCTGGCTTCCTCTAATCAGCATAAGGTCTTCCGCCATTTTTAAGCATTTGAGATTGAGGCATGGAAGCAGGTGCTTGGGCTAGGGTAGTCTTTAGGCGTAGTTCGTACCCTGCGTCTTAGAAACTCGGTAGTTTTAGAAAGAAGTGAAGACGCAAAATTAATCAGTTTGTGTTGAATATCGGTTGTGCAAAGAACTTCCTCGGAAGCCAGTGCCTGCACAGCGGCTTCAGACTCATCCAAGGTACAGACATACGCAGGTTCAGTAGTCAAAGAAGAGTCTTGCGGCATACCGGACTCTGAACGAGGCTCGGTAGTGGCCTGTGAATCCATGCAAGCGGGCATCCGGGGCTGTGAAAGCGCCTCACTGAGTACCGGCAAAATGGCGACTAGCTTAACGGAAGCATCTTAGGCAGTTTTAGACCTGTGCAGTCTGTCTGTAGTTATCCTTCCACCATTTCAGAATACGGAGATCTAGAGCGAAAGTATTTAGCTATGATAAGGGCCCGATGACATATAGCTCTGGCGTTGAACAAGGCACAAAACTGACAGCGAGGGACATTGTCGTCTGGGCCTAAACAGGTGATGTAGTAAGAATGGAAATCTCGGTGTGGTATTTGCTTTTCACAGGCGAGACAATTGTTAACTTTTTCTGACATCAGTTAGAGCAAGAAAAAAGGATCCCCAATGGGTTATTTAGCTTTCGAAGACTTCAACTTCAGTTTCGGAAACGAAAACTCAGGTAGTGGCCGACCGGCACTAACTGCTTCTGCTTCGGGCTCCTCGGCAAGAAAGACTGATGTAATGATGTCGGCTGCCTGTTTTTATACCACTGACGACCGGACGTCAGTCCTGGAGTGACAGCAACTGACGCAGAAATACTAATCCTCTGGTATTTGGGCTGACTGAGGGCTACCCCTGGCAGGATAACCCAAGTGTGATGACTGCAACAGCCAAACACGAAGAACATCTGGTGCCTCCTGGAGTACATCAAAAAATGAAGCACTGACTTTGAATACCCATTCAGATGATATCCAAATTTGAAAGAAAAATGCAAAAGAATAGTTGGCAAAGTTAGCTTCCCTAGAAATTTAGCATGAATCCATTAGAGGAGAAATTGTTGGAACTGGAGGATGGAAAGGGAGAACTTAAGATATGCTAATGTGTCAGAAGGTACTGTAGGAGGGGATTGTCTCCAACACATGACACAGCAAATATGCACATGGACCATTTTGCCAAAAGAAAACATCTTATCAGACAGAGCTCAAGGACATCACAACCATTTCCAAGAACAAGAGCAGTCAGTAATTAAGTCCAAACTTATTTCCTGTAGTAACAAATTCTATCCTAACTTTGGAAGGAGGGTAAGACGCTAAAAATTTAAGATAAAAAGATGTTCATGGACCAAGTCTATTTTGCTTATACATGGCAGAAAAGACTGAAATTTATTTCACACACAAGGATGTGCATAAAGTTGGGACTCTGATTTTAAACTGATAAATCCCACTACTTTGAGTTATTCTTCCTCTGTTGGCATGAAAATGTTCTTGAGTCCTGAAGGGGCTATAGTTCGAGGAAAGGAACACTCACAACAGGACACAAGACCAGGTTCTAGTAAGCAGCTAAAAGAAGATGGCCAGCAAAGCAGTTTCCTGTGTTGAGGAAAAAGATGGAAAAGAAATGTAGACCGATGCAGATACAGTTCAAGAGAAAATGCCCTTGCAGGGGAATGGATGCAAGATTACTGGCGAGACTGAAAAGGACCAACTGGTTGGAATACATGTGTGTGTGTGTGTTTACATAATATATGTACATCTTTATACACACACACTTTAAATAACTAGTCTGTTTGAAGACACCTTTTTTCTTTCCTGTTTTGGTTCATGCAACATGCAAGAAACCATAGTGAATGGTTAAAGGACTGACCGAATACATGTAGCATCTGGTTTATTAATTATGCACTGGTGCAATGCTATAATGTTACAACTCCAAGAGGTACTATAAGGGTGGGCCTAAGCAGTTAATAAAAGGAAACTGAACAGACGTAAACATGATTCACAGGATCTACGATCCAACCAAATGGAGCAGCTAACTGGCTGCAACAGTGTTTGGGCATATACTGAAATAAAAGTTTACTTGTGACATTTACAGTGAATGCTTAAGGCAGAACAAATATGATGTTAATAATTGAGGATGTAATAAGAATGGGAAGAGAGATCTTTGCTGATGTTCTTAAAAGAAAGGAGAGACATGATTAATAAACTCAAGGTGGTTCAGGGAGGACAGGATGTATAAGGTTACACTGAAGGAATGCGTTCTGAACGACATCATCCAGTACCTCTACGACTGAAGAGATTGCCAAAAGTATATGCTCAGGAAGGCAGGAAAAACATTCTGCTTCCTTTTTTGGATTGAGGGTAGCCCAAAGCTTTACAACTGAAAGACCCTCACTTTGTGTAAGTTCTCTCCAAAGGAAAAATTCTCAGTTGGTGAAACTGAGTCAAGAGAGTCAACTAAAGGCATATGACCCTGTAGATAGTTGGCCTGCATATGCCAGCTCATCCTCATCTGACCTGAAATAATCTGATGACTCCAGAGGTAAAAGCTGTCTCTCTTTGTAGGAAGGGTTCCTTGGCCAATAGTCCTACTAGGGCTCAGATATAGATCACGAGACCTATGAAATCCTCAGCAAACCTGACAAGGTCCTGAGGGCAGGCTTAGGTAGACGTACGAGGCCCAGCAGACCTATACTGGCCATGCCTTAAGTCTAGCCTTAGGCCAGATCTTCATACCTCTCAAGCTCTTTGATCAAGAAATCTGGACAAAACCTAAAATAATGTGCATGCGTGAGTGGGGTGGGGGGGTAAAGGGACAAATGTTAAATATTGCTCTTACAAACTTAGAAAGTTGCTAGAGCAGAATTTGTGTGTTGCATGCATTTTCTGAAGATGAAATCAAACACAAATTGTGTCTTTATTTAGAGACCTTGATCCTCAGCCATTTCAAAAGAAAAACATTTTATGCGGAACAGACAAAAAATATAAAGCAAAAATCTGGACATTCTGTTAAATTCTGGACAGTTGAAAGGTATGCTGGTCTTGAGTGTGTTGTCACCAAGGATTAGTGTAAGGTGCTGCCTGCACACAGTATGTTGGGATGTCTTACATGCTGTTGTGGAAGTTTCTGCCCAATATTGCTGAACAGCAGTCAGAAGCACTGCCTCTCCAGCAAATTGGGATCCACTGGATGATCTAGCTGGGTGAACTCGAGTAGACATTGAAGGGGCTTGGACAGGCAAACACACAGTGTCAGAGGAAGCTGTGAAAACATCTCTTCTCCTTTGACAATCTCAATCAGAGGTGGACTGTCAATTAACTGTTGACCGGCTCCCAGTGATCTTCGGATGCTTCTCCCTGTTTTAGGTAATGCCAAACTGAGAAATGTTCCAACTTAGCAATATCAACCCAAGAAATCTAAACATGTTCTTTGTAGTCAGTACTGATTACAGAGTATTCCTGCAATGCAGAAGCCCATGATTGGCTAGATTTCCAGGATCTTTGCATCATCCCTAGTAGATTGACTGAGGAAGACCATCAGGTTGTAAGGGGGAATCTGTCCACACCATCTTCAGTTCTTTATAACTGTGCAGTCTGATGCACTTCACATGCGTTCAAAATGCTTAGAGTTAATCAGCCGATTTGTTTTTTCAGAGGGTCTCTTTCTTCCACAGTCAGATAAATACCCTGTTGAGGATCTCCCTCTATAAGGTAAATGTTTAAAAAGGTAAACAATTGCTTTAAGTGAGGGAAGCGAAACCCGCATAAAGACTTTCACTTGATTTGGCTGATCTCGGGGCCTCGGCACAATGTCTCCGATTGTCCTGACTGTGCAAACTTCTGTGTGAAAACCCAAACACACAGGGCTCAGTTATTACCTCTAAAAAGACACCTAAACTGAAGCATACCACTTCCTTTTCTTCATCACTCCCTTCAGCCACTTCTCAAGCTGAAGCCCAAGACTTCCAAAAAACAGCAGTGGAATACATGGCTTTCATGAAATCCAGGAAGCCCTCCAACATTTCTGCTTCTGATGCCTTTCCATTGAAAAGAAGCAAGTGGGTGGCTTTTCAGGAAGACTCAGATTCCCCTAGCTCAGGAGAGGAATTTGAGTTGTCTTACTCTTGGGGCACCTGTAACTACAAACATATCCAAACTTTAAACTCAGATGACTGACTCTTCTGCCATCCCCACCCGGATGCCCTACATAGAATGAAAGAGGCTTTCAACTGAGAAAGCAAACAGTCCTCTCAAGCTCAGACCCATCAGAGGGAACTGCTAAGTTTGCCTTCTCCCAGGCCACTGGCTATCTCTTCTTGCACTCACAGTACTGGATGATGTCTTTAAGGACATTGCTTTACATCCTAATTCTTTACCAGCTGCTCCTATGAAACCAGACAGGTTTTACAGAGTGCCTGAATCTCAAAAACCACCAGTACAAAAATCCCAAAGCTGACCCCTCAGTAGACTCTACTGAATCCATAAAAGGTATCCCTAAGGGGCCAACCAAACATTCCTTACCTACTGATAGGGAAAGTAAACTAATAGACTCGGAGAAAAAACGTATACCTGTCACCCTTGCAATGACCGCATTAAATTTCCAATTCCATATGCTATAGTACCTTGACTCCCTCAAGGACAAAACTTTAGTTGAGATTATCTCTATTGTAGATAGAACCTTATCAAAAGAAATTCAGAAGACAGCAAGAAAAACTTTACAAGTCTGCAGACACTCCCTAAAGTGCAGCTATAAAAAGTACAGTTTTGTACCTACCATAAATGTAGATGTCCGATAGGTATGCATCTGCAGTCATCACATATGGGTTGTCCTGCCTCAGGCAGCCCTTCGGTCGGCCGGATTCCAAAGTCTGGGTCTGGCCTTGGCTGATGTCGCACTTTCCCCGACGTCAGAGCATCTGGGGTATAAAAGCATCAGCCGACGCCATCTTCCTCAGTTTTTCTTGCCCCAGATGCCAGGTGCCCTCTAGGAAGGCTAAATTTGGAAAAATGCAATAAAATTCCAAAAATTTGCAAAAATATATATATACATGTATATACAAACAAATACACCATAATAGATTCCCCCAGCTAGCTAATAGAGGGGTAAGCACCCTAGGAATACCACAGAGGGGAAGGAGGGAGGGTAAACCTGACTGCAGATGCATACCTATCGGACATCTACATTTATGGTAGGTACAAAACTGTACTATGTCCTTCAAGGATGCATCTGCAGACATCACATATGGGTAGAATACCATAGCCAATCTGGTGGTGGAGGTACTAAGTAAAGGATGGTGTAGTTAAGATACCCTGCAGGACTGCTGTAGCAAAACCTGCTCTGGATCTGGAGTATAAAGGTAAATTGTAATGCTTGGCAAATGTATGCACGGAGCTCCATGTAGCAGCTTCTAAAATGTCTTTGGTAGCCACCCCTCTTAGGAAGGCTGTGGTGGTGGCTGTGGCTCTAGTGGAATGAGGTCTAATGTTAGTTGGCACAGTTTTTCCATGAAAAGAGTAAAATAAACGAATGCAATTTCCTATCCATTTTGAAATAGTCTGTTTTGAATTTGCTTTTCCTTGTACCCCAGCAGCATATGCTACAAACAACTGGTCAGTCTTTCTGTAACTTTTAGTTCTGTCCAAGTAGTAGCGCAGTTGTCTGTGTATGTCCAGGGTGTGCAGAAGTCTCTCTCTCCCCTTTATTTTGTGGTTGTGGGAAGAATGTAGGCAAGTGAATCGCTTGGCTCAAAGATACCCTGGATACCACCTTTGGCATGAAAGTAGGATTGGTCCTCAAAGAAACTCTGTCCTGATGAAAGATAAGAAATGGTTGCACTGCCATTAAAGCTTGTAGCTCAGATACTCTTCTTGCTGAGGTTATGGCCAGAAAGAAGGCAGTTTTCCAAGACAAAAACTGTAGATCTGCCGATGCTGCTGGTTCAAAGGGAGGAAGTGTTAGTTTTTCCAACACGAAATTCAGGTCCCAAGTAGGTAGAGGTGGTTTCCTTGGAGGATTAATGTTTTCGATTCCTCTTAGAAATTGTCTTAGGAGAGGATGAGAGAAGACAGGTGGATTCACATTGTATTCTGCTGAGATTGCTGAGGCATGTATCTTGATGGAAGAGTAAGACAGGCCATTGTGGGACAATTCTGCCAAATATTCCAGTATATGTGCCATGTTCATCACAGTCACATCCAGGCCCTTTGCTGTGTCCCAGGTGTGAAATCTTTTCCATTTCGCTGAATATGCCTTCCTTGTGGAAGGGCGGCGAGCTTCCATAATAATATCCTTCACTCTCTGGGACAGGTTATCCTGAGGAGGAGTCATGGTATTCTCCAGGCAGTTAGCTGCAATGTTTTCAGGTTGGAGTGCAGAGCCCTGAAATTGTGCTGCGTCGGTAGGAGTGGGCATAGGGGGAGAGGCCATGGTTTCGTCTGTGACATGCTCTGTAACAGTGGGTACCAGTGCTGCCTTGGCCAGTTTGGAGCTATCAGAATTACTCTGGGCTGCTCTGTCCTGATCTTCAGTAGGACCTTGTTCATTAATGGGAGAGGTGGGAAAGCATACACTGTTAGAGCTTTCCAGCTGAAAGAGAGAGCGTCCACTTTCCATGCTTGTGGGTGGTATGTCCTTGAGCAGAATTTCTTCAGTTGATGATTGAGGGGGGAAGCGAACAGATCTATTTCCGGCCTTCGCCATGATTGTGTGATGAGTAAGAAGATGTCTGGGTGCAGCATCCATTCGTGTGCATCCATGGTAGTTCTGCTTAAGCTGTCTGCCAGTGTATTGTCTTTCCTTGGCACGAACTGGGACTGTAGCTGTATGTTGAGTTTCAAAGCAAGTTCCCATAGATTCATTGTCAGTCTGCAAAGAGGATAGGAATGGGTGCCTCATTGCTTGTTTATGTACCACATAACTGTGGTGTTGTCTGTCCTTATGAGCAGGTGGCCTTGCTGAAGGAAAGGTTTGAAGGCCTCGATTGCGTGCATCACTGCCAGCATTTCCTTTTGGTTTATGTGACCATAGCCCTTGGATACATCGGCCCTCCATGTGTGCTCCCCAACCTTGGTCTGAAGCGTCCGTGGTGATGGTTTGGTTGTCTCTTGGCTTGCTGAAGGGCAGCCCGCTGTTCGACTGGCAGGCTTGAGCCCACCACAGGAATTCCTTTTGAAGGCAAGGAATGAGTGGGATCAGAGTTTCTAAGCTGTGACTGTGCTGTGTCCATAAACTTCTTAGGTACCATTGTAATTTTTTCATATGCAGTCTTGCTTGCGGAATCAGAAGAATGCAAGATGCCATGTAACCCAGGGCCTGCAGGATTTTCCTTGCAGTCAGCTGAGTTTGTCTTGTCAGATTCTGGAAGTAAACTGGAAGTTGTTTTTGTTTTTCTTCTGTGAGAAAGGCAATTTGGGTGGTTGTGTCCAGGATCCGCACCCAGAAAAGTTATTCTTTGGGATGGAACCAGTCTTGATTTGTGGATGTTGACTGTATATCCCAAGACCTGTAACAGGTGGATGGCATAGTCCAAGTCCTTTAACAAAGTTTGTTTGCTGTCTGCTTGTATTAGGCAGTCGTCCAGATATGAGTAAATTTGAATCCCCTGAAGTCTGCAGTGTGCAATTACTGATGCCAGGCATTTCGTGAATACTCTGGGCGCAGTAGATAAGCCAAAGGGCAATGCTGAGAATTGATAATGCTCTGACCCTGCAAGAAATCTGAGGTGTCTTCTGCAGCTTTGTCGAATAGGGACATGCAGGTATGCCTCCTGGAGGTCTAGAGTCACCAGCCAAGACCCCTTGCCCAGCATAGGAAGGAGTTGCTGTAGAGTCAGCATTTTGAATTTTGGCACAATGAGGTAAGTATTCAGTGCGGACAAGTCGAGAATAGGCCTCCATTGATTTTCTTTTCTTGGAACAAGGAATAATCTGGAGTAAAATCCCTGGCCTTGTTCTGAAAGAGGTACCTTTTCTATGGCTTTCATTTGCATTAAGTTTGTAATTTGCTTCAAAGCCTCTGCCCTCTGATTTGGTGGCAGGTCTGGCATGCCTTTTCTTTTTGGCAATGAGTGGAATGGAACTGTATCCTTTGTCTATTATTTGCAGTGTCCATGTGTCCCTTGTAATGCTGTGCCAATTTTTTGAGAAAAAAGAAAGCTTTCCGCCCAAAGGTGCTTCTAATTGAGCCCTGGTCGGCGGAGTCAAAATAAAGTCATTGAGTCTGTCCTGGTGTAGCAGTTGTAGTTCCTGCACTACCTCTCTGGTTGGGAGGCTGCCACTGACTGCCTATGTAGGAGCCTCTAGCTTGCCCTCTACCTCTGTCACGCCTATTCCTGCCTCCGAGATCTGTCTGAGTCCGGAAAGGACCAATTCTTAGTAGGCCAGTTTCTGCTGAATCTCGGTGGTTGGACTTGTAGAAAGTCTTTAACTGTTTGCACAGATTTTGTCTTTTCTTCAAATTTCTTTAAAACCTCTTGAGCCGTGGAACCAAATAATTTTTGCTTTTCCATAGAAGCACACAAAAGCTTAGCTTTAACATGGTCTGGCAGAGATTGTTCCTTCAGCCAGGCATGCCTACGTATAACTGCACCTGTCATAGCTGATCTACATGAAGCTTCCAATGCATCATAACCACACTGCAAGAAATGGTTACTAACCTGCTGGGAGTTATGCACCAGATCCTGAAGGGATTTGCGATCAAGGGGTTCAGAAGAGGACAGTTTCTTATGCAATTCATCTAGTAAATACTCTTGGTACTGTATCATATGAAATTGACAATTTAATGCCCTCATGGAAAGAGTTGCAGAAGTATACACTTTCTTACCCCATCTCTCTAATGCTCTGGACTCCCTTTCAGAAGGTAGAGGATTTTTAGCAGTGGCAGCTGCAACCCCTTTTGGGCCCTGGGAAATAGTTACTGGATCAGCAGAGTGGGCCTTGTACAGGTGTAAATGTGAGTCCGGGACCCTGTAGTACCTATCAGGTTTGGCAGGAGCCAGAGGGAGAGAGTCAGGGGCAGTACTAGCATCAGAGTACACATCATCAAGAACATTCAAAAAGTACAGTTTTGTACCTACCATAAATGTAGATGTCCGATAGGTATGCATCTGCAGTCCTAACATATGGGTTGTCCTGCCTCAGGCAGCCCTTCGGTCGCCGGATTCCAAAGTCTGGGTTTGGCTTCGGCTGATGTCGCACTTCACCCGACGTCATAGTTCCTGGGGTATAAAGGCATCAGCCGACGCCATTTTCCTCAGTGTTTCTTGCCCCAGATGCCAGGTGCCCTCTAGGAAGGCTAAATTTGGATAAATGCAAATAATTCCAAACAGTAGAGATCAAAAAAAAAAAATATATATATATATATATATATATATATATATATATATATATATACACACAAAACAAATACACCATAATAAATTCCCCCAGCTAGCTAAAAGAGGGGTAAGTACCCTAGGAATACCACAGAGGGGAAGGAGGGAGGGTAATCCTGACTGCAGATGCATACCTATCGGACATCTACATTTATGGTAGGTACAAAACTGTACTATGTCCTTCAAGGATGCATCTGCAGTCCTAACATATGGGTAAATACCATAGCCAAACTGGGGGAGGAGGCACTACGATAAAGATGGTGCAGTCAAGATCCCTTGCAAAACAGCAGTTGCAAAACCTGCTCGGGATCTGAGTATAAAGGAAGATTATAATGCTTGGCAAATGTATGCACGGAGCTCCAAGTAGCAGCTTCTAAAATGTCTTTGGTAGCCACTCCTCGTAGGAAAGCTGTAGTGGTGGCTGTAGCTCTTGTGGAATGAGGTTTGATATTATCAGGAGTTGTCTTCCCATGAAAAGAGTAGCAAAATCGAATGCAATTTCCTATCCATTTTGAGATTGTCTGTTTTGAAATTGCTTTTCCTTGCATTCCTGTTGCATATGCTACCAGAAGCTGGTCAGTGTTTCTATTGGTCTTAGTTCTGTCCAGATAGTAGCGTAATTGTCTGTGCACATCCAAGGTATGTAGTAGTCTTTCCCCCCTGTTCTGTGGGTTGGGGAAGAATGTAGGTAAATGAATCGCTTGGTTCAATGATACTCTGGAGACCACTTTTGGCATAAAGGTAGGGTTAGTTCTCAGAGACACTCTATCCTGATGGAAGATAAGAAAGGGCTGTACTGCCATTAATGCCTGTAACTCAGATACTCTTCTTGCTGAAGTGATTGCTAGCAGGAAAGCAGTTTTCCAAGATAAGAACTGTAAATCTGCTGTTGCTGCTGGTTCAAAAGGGGGAAGTGTTAACTTTTCCAGCACAAAGTTGAGATCCCATGTAGGTAAAGGTGGTTTCCTTGGAGGCTTTACATTTTTTATTCCTCTCAAGAACTGCCTGAGTAGAGGATGAGAGAAGACAGGAGGATCCGTGTTGTATTCTGCTGAAATTGCTGATGCATGAATCTTAATGGAGGAGTAGGACAGGCCATTGTGGAACAGTTCTGCTAAGTATTCCAGGATGTGTGCTATGTTTGCCAATGAGACATTTTCTCCCTTTGCCACACTCCAAATGAGGTATCTTTTCCACTTGGCTGAATAAGTTTTCCTTGTGGAGGGTCTGTGTGCCTCCAGGATAATGTTCTTAACCCTCTGAGATAAATCTGGTTTATTTGGTCTTATGCAATATTCCAAGCAGCTAGCTGCAGTGTTTTCAAGTTTGGATGTAGGATCTTGTAGTTGTTCTGTGTTAGAAGTAAGGGACATAGAAGTAGAGGCCATGCGTGTGTCCGAGACATGCTTCTCAGTAGTGGGTACCAATGTTGCCTCGGCCAGTCTGGAGCTATCAGGATGGCTGATCCTCTTTGATCTTCAGTAGGACTTTGTACATCAAAGGAAGAGGTGGGAATGCATATGCTGTCAGGTTTTTCCAGCTGAAGGAAAGGGAGTCAACCCTCCAAGCAAGTGGGTGGTATGCTCTTGTGCAGAATTTCTTCAATTGGTGGTTGTGTGGGGAGGCGAACAGGTCCATCTCTGGTAGTCCCCATTTCTTTGTTATGGCTTTGAAGATATCTGGATGCAGCATCCATTCGTGAGCATCCGTGGTAGTTCTGCTTAAGGCGTCTGCTAGTGAATTTTCTTTTCCTGGTACAAATCTGGCCTGTAATTGAATGTTGAGATTCAGGGCCACATTCCACAAGCCCATTGCCATCCGGCATAGAGGATATGAGTGTGTGCCTCCCTGTTTGTTGATGTACCACATGACTGTGGTATTGTCCATCCTTATCAGCAGGTGACCTTGTTGAAGGAGTGGTCTGAATGCCTGGATCGCATGTTTCACTGCCAGCATCTCCTTTAGATTTGTGTAGATTCAGCTGGTCTTGGGTCCATAGGCCTTGTATACACTTGTCCACCATGTGTGCTCCCCAGCCTAGGTCTGAGGCGTCCGTGGTGATGGTCTGGCTTGGATGAGGTTTGTGGAAAGGCAATCCTCTGCTCAACTGACAGGCCTGAGCCCACCACATGAATTCTTGCTTCAGGCATGGAATTATTGGAATCTGGGCTTCTAGACTGTGCTTGTGTTGAGACCATACATTCCTTAGGTACCATTGCAACGTTCTCATATGCAGCCTGGCATGCGGAATTAATATTATGCAGGATGCCATGTAACCCAGGGCTTGCAGGACTTTCCTTGCAGTAAGCTGAGTTTGTGTTGTTAATGTCATGAAATAGACTGGTAGTTGCTTTTGTTTTTCTTCTGTGAGAAAAGCCATCTGAGTTGATGTATCCAGTTCTGCACCCAAAAATGTTATCCTTTGGGATGGTACTAGTCTTGACTTTTGCATGTTGACTGTGTATCCCAAGGCTTGCAGCAGTTGTATGACATTTTCCAAATCTTTTGCTAATTTTGTCTTGTCCGCTTGTATTAGGCAGTCGTCCAGGTATGGGTAAATTTGAATTCCCTGAGGCCTGCAATGAGCAATTACTGATGCCAGGCATTTCCTGAATACTCTGGGCGCAGTAGATAAGCCAAAGGGCAATGCTGAGAATTGATAATGCTCTGATCCTGCAAGAAATCTGAGGTGTCTTCTGCATTCTGGTCGTATAGGGACGTGCAGGTATGCCTCCTTGAGATCTAGAGTCACCAGCCAAGACTCCTTGCCCAGCATGGGAAGAAGTTGCTGGAGGGTCAGCATTTTGAATTTTGGAACAATGAGGAATGTGTTCAGTGCGGACAAGTCGAGAATAGGTCTCCATTGATTTTCTTTTCTTGGTACAAGGAAAAGCCTGGAGTAAAATCCTTGGCCTTGTTCCATAGGCGGTACCTTTTCTATAGCTCTCATACTTAGTAAGTTGCTGATTTGTCTTAGAGCCTCTGTTTTTTGGCTTGGTGGTAGGTTTGGCATTCCTCTCTTTTTTGGTAGAGTGTGGAAGTGAAACCTGTAGCCCTTGTCTATTGTTTGTAAAGTCCATTTGTCTCCTGTAATGAAATGCCAGTTGTCGGAAAATAAGGCTAGCTTTCCGCCTAAGGGTGCTTCCAGTTGTTCCCTGGTAGGCGGAACCAGAGCCAAGTCATTGCGTCTGTCCTGTGGAAGTGGTTGTAGCTGAATCTGTGGCAGCACTTCTCTGGTTGGTAGGTTGCCACTGATGTCCCCTGTAGGCACCCCTAGATTGACCTCTGCCTCTTGGGCGTCTATTTCTGCCTCTCTGTGCTCTGGAGGTGTCTGGAAAGGACCAATTCTTCGAAGGCCAATTTCTGCTAAAACTCGGAGGTTGGACCTGTAAGAAATTTTTGACTGTTTGGACAGATTTTGCTTTTTCTTCCACCTTCTTTAGAACCTCCTGTGCAGGGGAGCCAAACAAACTTTGTTTCTCCATAGGAGCATCTAGGAGTTTTGACTTAACATGGTCTGGTAAGGATTGTTCTTTTAACCAGGCATGCCTTCGAATCACTGTTCCAGTCACAGCTGATCTAAAAGAAGCCTCCAGTGCATCATAGCCACATTTTAAGAAATGGTTACTGACCTGCTGAGAGTTATGTACCAAATCCTGAAGGGACTTGCGGTCTATAGGTTCAGGAGAGGACAGTTTTTTTTATTTAGCTGATCTAACAAAAATTCATGGTACTGAATCATGTGAAATTGGCAGTTTAAGGCCCTGGCCGAAAGAGTAGCAGAAGTATAAACCTTTTTACCCCATCTCTCTAATGCTCTAGATTTCCCTTTCAGAGGGAAGAGGGTTTTTGGCAGAGGCAGCTGCCACACCTTTAGGGCCCTGTGAAATGGTTTCAGGGTCTGCAACAGGAGCCTTATACAAATGGTAGTGTGTGTCCGGGACCCTGTAATATCTGTCAGGCTTGGCAGGGGCCGGAGAAAGAGAATCAGGGGCAGTACAGGCATCATTATATGCATCATCAACAACTGTTAGTACTGGAGGAATGGCTAAAGGCCTATGCTGTGGTAAGTGTAAAAAAGTCCTTAGCCTTTTCCTTGAATCTGAAAAATCCTGGCCCTGCCATTGAAAGTGTTCCCTCATAGCATGTAGGGTTTCCCCAAAAGAAAATTCTTCAGGAGGAGAAGCAGAAGGAATGGAGTCTTCTGCATCAGAATCCTCATAAGGAGAATATGGGCCTTCCTGAGGGTCTGAAATATCTGAGTCATCCGAGGAATAGTCTGTAGAGACAGGTTCCGGGGGTTCAGTCCTAGGCCTCTTATCTGGAGGGGGTTGAGAGGCCCTGTCTGGATGAGGTTGGGATCCCCTGATCAAAGAAATGAGATCCTCAGCCAGGCTGAGTATTTGGGAACTAGAGGTAGGCCTATGTGAGGGAGTTTTAGCAGGTAAGGCCTTAGAAGATTTAGCTGCTTTAGCCCTGGAAAAAGCCTTGATAGACATAGAAGCAGGGGGTCTAGCAGCCCCACGTACAGGGGTAGATTATGTCTAAAGGAATAGTGTCTGACAAATCCTGGGTGCCTGCTTCTGTAACAGTAATTTCAGTAGCAGATTCAGCCATGCTCTGTGAGGCCTCGGCTATCAGAGGCATGCTTTCGGCCGAAGGAAGAACCGAGGACTCGGGTTCAGCCGAAACAGAGACACTCGTGGTTGGCCTAACCGTGGTTTCAGCCGAAACCGCGGACCGCGAGTGTCGGTCCTTTTCCTTGCGCTTTTTAGCTAATTGTGTAGTCGGAGTCTCAGACGGCATTTTGTATGCAAAAGCGGGGCCAAAAAACTCCTCCGCAAACTCCGACCGACGTCTAAGCGTCCATCGGTTGAAGGAAGCACAGGCTAGACAAGCTGATACGTCGTGGTCTGGGCCTAAGCAAGGAAGGCAGTAAGAGTGGAAATCCTTATGAGGTATTTGTTTCCCACAAGTTAAACAATTATTTACTTTGACATCGGCCGAGGCAAGAAAGAGTCCCCAATGGGGTACTTAGCTTTTTAGAAGTCTTCGGTAGTAGGAATCTTTGGATCTGACCGACCGGCACTTGCAAACAGCTTCTGCTTCGGGCACCGCGCGGCAAGAAAGACTGAGGAAAATGGCGTCGGCTGATGCCTTTATACCCCAGGAGCTATGACGTCGGGTGAAGTGCGACATCAGCCGAGGCCAGACCCAGACTTTGGAATCCGGCAGACCGAAGGGCTGCCTGAGGCAGGACAACCCATATGTTAGATGCATCCTTGAAGGACATCAGGAGGTATAGCTAGGGGCCTATGCTGAGGTAAATGTAAAAAGGTCCTTAATCTCTTTCTGGAATCAGAGAATTCCTGACCCTGCCATTGAAAATGTTCTCTCAGAGTGTAATGTCTCTCCAAAGGAAAACTCTTCAGGAGGGGAGGCCGAGGGAATAGATTCTTCAGCATCAGAATCCTCATAGGCCGAATAAGCCTCCTCCTGGTGGTCTGACAGAGCAGAGCCATCCGTGGACTCATCTGAGGACTGGGAATCAGAGGGCTCAATCCTGGGCCTTTTGTCTGGAGGTGGTTGAGAGCCCCTGTCCGGATGAGGTTGGGAACCTCTAATTAATGAGATCAGATCCTCTGCTAGGGTAAGAATCTGAGAGCTAGTAGAAGGTCTCAGAGGGAACCTTGGGAGGCAAAGTCTTAGTAAGTTTAGCAGTCTTAGCCCTAGAGAAAGCCTTAATGGACATGGAAGCAGGGGGTCTGGCTGCACCACGTGCAGGAGTAGACTTATCTAAAGGAATGGTGTCGGGAAGTTCCTGGACACCGGTTTCAGTAGGTAATTCAATGACCGACTCGGCCGGAGCCTCCAGGGCCAAGGTAGTTGGTTGTGTGGTTTCGGTAATAGGAAGTACCAAGGACTCTGTTTCAGCTGAGACCGAGACACTCGCGGTAGGCCCGACCGAGGTTTCAGCCGAAACCGCGGTCCGCGTGTCGGTCCTTGTCCTTCCGTTTTTTAACTAAATGCGAAGTTGGAGTCTCCGACGGCATCTTATAAGCAAACCTAGCCCCAAAAAACTCCTCTGCAAACTCCGACCGACGTGTAAGAGTTCGTCGGTTGAAGGAAGCACAGGCTGAACAGGCCGAGACGTCGTGGTCTGGGCCTAGGCAGGAGTGGAAATCCTTATGAGGTATTTGTTTCCCACAAGTTAAACAATTATTGACTTTATCTGACATCGGCTGAGGCAAGAAAGAGTCCCCAACAGGGTACTTAGCTTTTTCGAAGTCTTCGGTAGCTGAATCACAGGAGCTGGCCGACCGGCACTTGCGAACTGCTTCTGCTTCGGGCACCACGCGGCAAGAAAGACTGAGGAAGATGGTGTCGGCTGATGCTTTTATACCCAAGATGCTCTGACGTTGGGGAAAGTGCGACATCAGCCGTGGCCAGACCCAGACTTTGGAATCCGGCCGACCGAAGGGCTGCCTGAGGCAGGACAACCCATATGTGATGACTGCAGATGCATCCTTGAAGGACATCTTTAGATTCATCACGCAGTGCAGCTACCACAGGTCCCGTCATCCACGGATACGCATGGCTCAGGACACTTCCCCTGTCAGATCAGGTGTATGGATGCTCCACTAGACAAAGAATTATTTTTTGGACCTCCAGCTGAAAAGGTTTGAGAATCTAGATAATAAAGGAAAGCAAAAACTGCGAAGGAATTTTATTAGTCTCCAACACAAAGGTACAGTTGGAATTTGCCCCTGAAAATCTTGGCCCCTCAACAGACCCGTTACCCTCTCACCAGAACAAACTACTACAGAAGGTCTGCTCCAGAACTCAACAAAGGACTGAACAAATAGATGTTCTGACTTGAACATGACAAACTTGTACCTGTATGCATTCCCACCCTTGCCTCTGATCCCCAGTGTATAAACAAGTCAGGGAGGACAGACCAAGCATGATCCTTACTGGCCACCTCCTGGCACAGGCAACTCTGGTTCTCCCTTCTCTTGATCCTCGGTAAGATAAAATTCCGAATTTTACCACAGGAAGTAGATTATATCAGCTTATCCAAGAGATCTGTATTCCATCTTCACCCAGCCATACTCTGGTTAACAGCCTGAAGGATTGGGTTTTGACACTGAAGAATGCCTCTTACCCTATTGATGCAATTTCCATTCTCAAGGAGGCATGGAAACTGAATACAAGAAAATCATACCTGGCAAAATGGAACAGATTTTCTACATGGTGTCACAGCAAGAACACCAACCCTTCTCAGGCAGACAAACTCAGCCTCTGAGTACCTTTCAGGCCTGTTCTGAGAGGAACTTTCATACTCCAGTATTAAAGTACATGCACCTTGCATGCACAGTGCACCACCTATATTCTCGGACACCTACAGAAAAGCTTTACCTAAAAGAGTAACTGACTTGAGACCACCCAGAAGAAACCCTACTTCTTCCTAGGATCTAAATTTTGTGCAAGAAAAACTCATCTTGCCCCCTTAAAACCTGCTGTCACTGCCTCTCTAGAGATGCTCACCTGGAAGGTGGGTCTCAAAGCTACAATCCTCTATGTGTGCAGAGCATTTCACTGTTTTGCAAAGTGATAGGGTTACCCTTAGAACAAACCCATCTTTTATGCCTAAGGTGGTATCTCAACTTGCCCTAAACCACAGTATCCACCCGCCAGTCTTCTTCCCAAATCCACAAAACAGGAAATAGCAGGTCCCTCATTCCCTGGATGTGCACTGGCAAATCAGATACTACCTTGACGGGACAAAAACCCTAACACAGCAGAGCAACTGCTGGTGGCTTTTGCTTGTTTTTCCAAACAAAACATTTCAAAATGGACAGCAAGCTGCTCTGAATGTTGCTCATCTCTGGCTGGATTTAGTTTTGATTTGTAGCTCTTCCTTTAAGGTCTGATCACTTCTCGTTTGTATCTTACTCTTGTATTACATTTGTTTTAAGTTTTCTGTTGGAGTTTTAAGATTTATTGGCTAGAGTAAGCTAAAAAAGTTACCAAAGAACTCCTTTGCAAACTATGAATAACATCAGTTAATTAGAGGGGAAGCTGAGAAACAGCACTGCTCTTTTATTTAGAAATATCTGTACTTTGCTGAAGTGTTTGTGTGGCCTGTTTGCTCTGAATATCACTCATTTCTTGCTGCATTTTTCTCCTCCCACCCAGTTCCATTGTGCTCTTAAATTTGGTGGCTTTTAAGTTACCCGCCCCTACTACAAATCTAATTTTGGACACTCCTCCCAGTCCCATCTCATCAATTCATTCTACTGCTGAATACAGAGAGATCACTTGGGAAGGCTCACCCCCCCCTTAGTTTCTCAACCTTGCATTATCTTGTTTCCTCCCTCCCAACTTAACCTGAAAAAGCACTTTATTCATATAATTCACTGTATTTGTCTTTCTTCCTACTTTATTTTGCGTTTGCTGCTTGTTCTTAAAAGCATTAAATTGCATTTTGCTGCATTTATTACTGTTTCTCAGTAGCCTGATTAAATTGTAACGGTTATTCTAAGCACTTCAGCTTCAGGCCAGTTTTACATTAGGAAGGTTTATGGTCTAGACTCTGGCAGGAGAGGTAGCTTACATCCTTCTAAGTTGGGAATTGCTGGTTGAAGGCTTAGTGTGTCTGCTAATCTAAGTGTCTTAGTTCTGGTTTAAGCACTTGGGCTTCAGGCCAGTTACTTTACATTAAGAAGGTTTGTTAGCCTGCATTTTTGTGGGAGGCGAGGGTAGATTCTGCCCTTCTGAGCTGGGAATTGCTGGTTGAAGGCTTACTGTGCCTGCTTATCTGAACGGTTTCTTTCTGAAATTGGTGTGCCTTGTTTGCTGTAGCATAGACCAGATTCAGACCTGCGGAATCTAACTATGTTTGTATAACTTAAGCACTAATCTAGGCCATCTTTTTTTTTTTTTTTTTGGAGATGGTTCCCCTGCACCCTAGTGGCAGGAGTGTGCAGTTAGCACTCGTCTGATTGAAGGTTGCTAGAAGAGGGATCAGTTTTGAGCTTTTTTAATTGGGTAATTTGTTGAAATCAGTTTGCTCTTGTTTGCTACTGTTATATTTAAGTGTTTATCTGTTCTCCTGTGTTAAATCAACCTAAACAGAGTTTAAATATCTTTAGCATAGTCTGGTTACAGGTTTTGCTCTATCCAGATCTGTTTGTGTGACTCCTATGTTTCACGCTATGCCATCTTCATGCGCCAGAAATGTGAAAAGGAAACTGGCAACACAAATCAGTTTGAGTGCTTTCGTCTTACTAGAGTTCAGACTTCCTCAGAATCATTCTGAGGAATCTAGTAAGACGAAAGCGCTCAATTAAAACTGATTTACGAACAGTATCTGGTGTCGCCAGTTTCCTTTTCACATTTCCAGGCTATGCCATCTTGTGTTGGCCGGGGCCTGCCTGCACTTGGTGGGAGTAAGTTAACTGGTTGGAACTGATCTGGCATGGGTTTTGAGCTAAGAGCTCAGGGACAAGGGTTGACTGGTCAATTCCAGTGTTTCTACTTTACTTTTGTTTTTGTATTTAAACCCTGCATTTGCACAGGTTTGTGCTTGTTTGCACATCACAACCTGCTGCTGTGCTGTTTTAGCCCTTTGTGTGGTATCTGAACTGCATTTTTCCCTTACCAACACTCCTGTGCGACTGCCTTCGCTTGCAGCTACTGCATTGATTTTATTGAGCCCTACTTGCAACTACAGGAATTCTACTCAGATGTAATGGTTTGTGACAGACAGCAAGGATTCTAGTTTCTTAATCTAGTTGCAGCTATCACATATCCCTGACCTCTCTTCAGCAGAGTGTGACAACCATGGACGGACAGTTTCCTGTGGTCTCTCCTACTAGTCTGGTTGATATGGGCATCCTGAGATAGTGTAGCAATGGTCTTATTTTCACAGACAGCCCTCTACTACTACCACCCATGAACACAATATGTGACAGCTGCAACTAGATTAAGTACAGTTTTGTACCTACCATAAATGTAGATGTTCAAGTGTATATACTGCTGCAGTCATCACACTTGGGTTATCCTGCCGTCAGGCGGTCCCGCAGTTGGCCGAATCTGGCGTCTGTTGTAGTCGCTTCTTCCCTGACGTCAGTGCGACAGGGGGATAAAAGAGGCAGCCAACGCCATTTTCTTCAGTTTTTCTTGCCCCAGATGTCAGGTGCCCCCAGCTAGGAAGGCAATACAAATAACTATACAAAAATACCTTAGTAGATAAACAATAGTACTAGCTGTTAGCAAATACACCATATAGGCATGCATCCAATAGATTGATGTACATGGAGTTATAACTAACACCCTGGTATGTAGAGGGGATGGTGGGAGGGTAACCTGGACTGCAGCAGTATATACACTCGAACATCTACATTTATGGTAGGTACAAAACTGTACTATGTTCATAGGTTCATACTAGGCTATCTGCCCTAGGGCATTTATATGCCTAGGCAGAGTATGTTTGGCTTTTGCCACCCATTTTAAATTAATTTTGCTATGCCCTTTTTCGAGGTTAGTATACTGTGCCTCTGTCTAACAGTGACACAGAAGTGATACGATCTCCCATCCACTCATCAAGATTCCTCTTGAAGAGAGTCAATGAGGGACTCTGCCTAACCTGGACTAGGATTTTATTCCAGAGTGAAGAGAGCCTCTGGGTTATGAATCTGTCCCTCCAGCATGTCCTATTTATTTCAGAGCTGAGGTTCAAGTCTCTCGAGCGAGTAGCTTGATGGGATTTGGATTTTTTGAGGTGCTGCATGTCCCTTAATTCCGGGTTGGACATGGCTTTATACGTCAGGCACAGATCACCTCTGAGCAGGCGGTACGCCACTGAGTAGAGCTGGAGTTTCTTTAACCGGGCAGCATATGGCATCTGTTTGAGCCTTTTGATCCTCTTGGTGAGGGACTTTTGGGGTCTTTCCAGTTGCTGCAGGTGTTTGGTAAGGTACATCCCAAAAGGGGCATTGTACTCGATTATGGGCCTGATGAGGGATGAGCAAAGAGGCATGATGACCTCCCCTGATCTAGATGTGAATCCCTTCATGATTAGGTGGGCTATATAAAATGTTTTTCTAACCACTTGGCCACATGGTTGTCAAATGAGAGATTGCTATCAACTTGGGTCCCCAGGTCCCTAATTACTTATTCTGCACTTAATGGATTACCACCTATGTGGTAATTTGTGGGCACTTTGTTTTTGCCAAAGGGGATGACTATACACTTTTTGGCGTTTAGCTTGAGGCCATGGCTCTGGCACCAGTTGTCTGCTTCTATGAGGCCCTTTTTATAGGATGCTTGTGTCAGCTGGAGAGTCTATTATGGCGCCCAGTTTGCAGTCATC
Source organism: Protopterus annectens (assembly GCF_019279795.1). NCBI lineage: Eukaryota > Metazoa > Chordata > Ceratodontiformes > Protopteridae > Protopterus > Protopterus annectens. The sequence continues at coordinate 746,700,186 of NC_056746.1, read as the reverse complement.
TGCGAACTTGGTCAGCCACAGTCCTTCCATGTTGGCCTGTACCTCCGAGAAATATATACTGAAGAAGAGAGGTCCCAGGACTGAGCCTTGTGGGATGCCACTTGTAACTGGTTTGGAGTCTGACATGGCTCCAGCAATTCTAACCATGTGGGTTCTTGTCCTTGAGCCAGTTTGCAACCCATCTAGTGACATAGGGGTTTATATTTAAGCTGGTGAGCTTATCTATAATGCCAGAGTGGGGTATTGTATCGAAGGCTTTTGAGAGGTCCAGGTAGGCTGTGTGGACCACCTTCCCTTAGTCAATGGCCTTGGTGACTGTTTCAAAGAAGTCGACCAGGTTTAAGAGGCAGGATCTGCCCTTAAAGCCGAACTGGGTAGGATCCAGTGTCTGTAGGTCCCCAGTATCTTTATTTATGAGGTCCATGATGATCCTTTCCATAGCTTTGCAGACCAAGCTAGTCAGGCTTATGGGGCGATAGTTTCCAGGGTCTGTTGAGGCACCACCTTTGTGGAGAGGGACCACTGTTGCTGTACGCCACTCTTTGGGTACATATCCTGTAGTAAGGCTGAGATTGAATAGTAGTTTTATGTTTGGGTTTAGCTCTTCTTGGAGTTCATGTAGGGCAGCCGGGACACCGTCTGATCCCATTGATGCTATGTTTTTTGCTTTGGAGAGGGCGGCTCTTACCTGAGCATCTGAGATGTCAGAGGGGCAGCACTCTACTGGGATAAATATTTGCCCTTTTGGTGTGTGTGTGTGTGGGGGGGTTGCGCTGAACCTGTCAGCTAGGATGTTGGCAATGTCCGTGGGTTCGGTGTATTTTTCGACATTTTGGACCAATTCTGAGCATATCTGGGAATTCCCGCCCAGGTTCCTAACATAACTAAAGAAAGCCGTGTGATTATCCTTAGTGTCCTGTGCAGTTTTTCTCTCGAAGCTGGCCTTAGACGATTTTATGAGTGCCCGTAGTTTTTTGCTAATACTGATCAGAGATGCCTTCCCTTTTTGGGATTTTGCTCTGTCATGTAGTAGCTTCCTCCTTCTATTGTATAGTTTGTTTATGGCTAGGGTCCACCAGACAGGACGTCTGCCTTTGGAGGATTGGGTCTTGGTTTTATTTGGGATTGCATGATCCATGCATTCCTGAAGGTGTTCATAGAATGCATTTATAAAGGATTCCGCGGTCTGGGCCGTATTTTCCACAGGCCTGGGGGCTTTGAAGGATTCCACCTCGGTTTTGAGGAGTGCAAAATTTGCTTTAGAGAAGTCTTTCACTGTGGTTTTCTGGGCAGGGGGTGGGGTCGGGATGTGAATATCCAGTTGGATTAGTTTATGGTCTGAGGCCTTTGTTCGTGTTATACTGCTGCAGTCATCACACTTGGGTTGAATCCCAAAGCTATAGATGGATGGCTGGTACTAAACTGGGTTAGGTGAAGCTAGGATGCCCTGCATAACTGCAGTGACAAAACCAGCTCTGGTTTTTGAGTATAAAGGAAGGTGGTAGTGCTTGGTGAAGGTGTGCACTGAACTCCAAGTAGCTGCCTCCAGAATGTCCTTGGTTGGAACCCGCCTAAGAAAGGCTACAGAGGTTGCTGTAGCCCTGGTAGAATGGGACCTAATATTAACAGGCACTGCTTTCCCATGGTGCGAGTAGCAAAAGCGGATACAATGTGCTATCCATTTGGAGATGGTCTGTTTGGAAATCGCCTTTCCTTGTGAACCTGCAGCACAGGATACAAAGAGTTGGACAGTTTTTCTGAAGGTCTTTGTCTTATCCAAATAGTAACGTAGCTGTCTGTGAATGTCCAAAGAGTGGTGGAGTCTTTCTCCTTTATTCTGGGGGTTTGGATAAAAGGTGGGTAAATGAATGGTCTGATTCAAAGCCACACTGGATACTACCTTTGGCATAAAGGTAGGGTTAGTTCGTAAAGAGACTCTGTCCTGATGGAAAATTATGAAAGGTTCCACTGCCATAAGTGCCTGTAGTTCTGAGACCCTGCGTGCTGAGGTGATAGCCAGCAACAGAGCTGTTTTCCATGACAAGTATTGTAGTTCTGCTGAGAAGACTGGTTCGAAAGGAGGCAGTGTTCATTTTTCTAAAACGAAGTTGAGGTCCCAAGCTGGCGGCGGGGGTTTTCTGGGGAGGTCTTACATTCTTAGCCCCTCTGAGAAACTGCCTTAGTAAAGGGTGTGAGAATATGGGAGGATCCGTACTATATTGAGCTGAAATGGCTGAAGCATGGATCTTAATGGATGAGAAAGAAAGGCCTTTGTGTAGCATCTCAGTTAAGTATTGCAATATTTGAGGAATGTTTGGTATCCAAGGATTTTGGCCTTTAGCTTGGTTCCATGCACAAAATCTTTACCATTTGTCTGAGTAAGTTTTTCTGGTGCTGGGCCTCCTGGCCTCCAAAATGACATTCAGAACGTCCTTTGAGAGAAGTGTTGACTGATAATTCAAGGTATTCTCCATGCAGCTAAATTTAAAGTCCTGAGCTGACTGTGAAGGATCTGAGAGTTTTGCTGAGTCAACAGAAGTGGGAATTGAGGTAAGATCCATGGAGGGCTGAGAGTCAAGGTCCTTAGTAATGGGTACCAGTGCTGACGTGGCCAGTCCGGAGCAATGAGGATCATTTGAGGTCTCTCTGATCTGATTTTCAATAATACCTTGGTCAAGAGAGGTAGTGGTGGGAAGGCACAGACTGTCAAATGCTGTCCAACTGAATGATAGGGCGTTCACTTTCCAGGCTAGGGAATGATAAGTCCTTGTGCAAAATTTCTGTAGTCGGCAATTGTTGGGGGAGGCAAATAGATCTATGTCTGGGCATCCCCACCTTTGAGTTATCATTGAAAATACTTGTGGGTGTAGACTCCACTCGTGAGGACCTGCCAAATTTCTGCTCAATTAGTCTGCCAATATGTTTTCCTTTCCTGGCAGGAATTGTGCTTGCAGTTGTACTTGGAAAGTCAATGCTGTGTTCAACAAGGTCATTGCCTGTCTGCATAAAGGATAGGAGTGTGTTCCTCCCTGTTTGTTTATGTACCACATAACTGTGGTGGTATCTGTCCTTAGTAGTTGTCCTGGATGCAAGAGGTCCTTGAAGGCTGTCAGTGCATTTTGCACAGCTAGCATCTCCTTTTAGTTGATGTGTAGATGCATTTGTTTTGCGGACCATTTGCCCTGTATGCACTGTCCTGCCATGTGTGCGCCCCAGGCGTAGTCTGAAGAATCTGTTGTCATAGTTTGGTTTGCTGGAGTTAAGACAAAAGGAAGACCCTTGTTTATTTGACATGCTTGAGCCCACCATAGGAACTCTTTTTGAAGGCAGGGAATGAGAGGTATACTTGTTTCGAGGCTGTGCCTGTGTTGAGTCCATACACTTTTCAGGTACCATTGTAATTTCCTCATATGCAGCTTTGCATGTGGAATTAGCTGAATGCAGGATGCCATGAACCCCAATGCCTGCAGAATGTTCCTTGCAGTGAGCTGGGTAAAAGTTGCCATCTTTTTGAAGTATTGAGTCAGTTGTTTTTGTCTGGCATGAGATAAGCCATCTGGGCCGTTGTATTTAAGCTGACACCCAGGAATATGTCTTGTGAGGGTATTAGCTTTAACTTCTTTTTGTTTACTGTGTACCCTAGGCAACTTAGCAGCTTTGTTACAAATGCCAGATTCTGTAATAGAATGGCCTTGCTGTCCGCTTGGATCAGGCAGTCCAGATATGGATAAATTTATATTCCTCGTTGTCTGCAGTATGCAATTACTGATGCCAGGCATTTCGTAAATACTCTGGGCGCAGCAGATAAGCCAAAGGGCAATGCAGAGAGTTGATAATGCGTTGTACCTGCCAAAAATCTGAGATATCTTCTGCAATCTTGTCTGATAGGGACATGCAGGTATGCCTCTGAGGTCCAACGTTACCAGCCAAGACTTCTTGCCCAGCATGGGAAAAAGCTGCTGTAGTGTGAGCATTTTGAATTTGGGTACCTCCAGGTAAGTGTATAGAATTGAAAGGTCTAAAATGGGTCTCCAGGCTTTGTCCTTTCTTGGTACTAGAAATAGTCTTGAGTAAAAACCTTGACCTTGCTCCTTTGTAGGTACCTTTTGAATTGCTTTCATATCCATGAGAGCTGAAATTTGCATTTGTGCCTCTGCCCATTGGTTTGGAGGCAGATTTGGCATGCCTCTCATCCGTGGTAAAGTGTTAAAATGAAATCTGTAGCCTCGGGTAATAATATCCAGAACCCATTTGTCCCTTGTTATGATGTGCCAATTTTGTGGAAATACAGCCAGTTTTCCTCCCAAAGGTGCTGTCAGGGCAATGTTGCTTGGCAGGCGAAGAGGGAAGTCATTGTGTTTGTTTTCTGGAGGGTTGAGATATTTCGTCTCCACCTCTGAGTTGTTGTATGCCATTGTCTAGGCCTGAAAGAACCTTGTGGCTGGCCTCTGCCCCTTGGGCGTCTGTACCTACCCCTTTGGGGTCTGTCTGATGCAGGAAAGGACCAGTTTTTTGATGGCCAGTTTCTGCTGAAACGAGGAGGTTGTACCTGTAAAAAATCTTTAACTGTCTGCATAGATTTTGCCTTTTCTTCCATTTTCTTTAAAACTTCCTCTGCTTTGACACTAAATAACACATCTTTCTGCAATGCAGCATCCAATAACTTTGCTTTGACATGTTCTGGTAAGGCTTGCTCTTTTAGCCAAGCATGTCTACGTATTACAGATCCCGTGACAGCTGCTCTACATGAGGCCTCCAATGAATCAAAACCACACTAAGGTATGCTTTCCCACCTGTTCTGCTGCATGCAGCAAATCCTGCATCTCTTTGAAATCAGGTTGATCTGTCTGAGGGATCATTTTCTGCTTTAACTGTGTAATCAAGTACTGCTGGTATTTTAGCATGTGGAATTGGCAGTTTAAGGCCCTCATGGCCAAAGTGGCAGACGTATACTCTTTCTTCTCCCATCTTTCTAATGCTCTGGAATCTCTTTCAGAAAGTAGTGGATTCTTAGCAGTAGAGGCCTTAACCCCTTTGGGACCCTGGGAAATGGTTTTGGGGTCTGCCACAGGGCTTTTATATAGAAACTTATGAGAATCAGGAACTCGGTAGTATCTGTCTGGTTTAGCTGGTGCAGGTGGTAAGGAATCTGGGTTTAGACTAGATTTGGTGTAAACATCATCCAAAATGTCTAAAACTGGAGGAATTGCAAGGGGTCTATACTGTGGGAGAAGAAGAAACTCACAGAGTCTTTTCTAAGAGTCAGAGTAATCTTGGCCTTCCCAGTGGAAGTGTTCCCTCACGGTGTGTAAAGTTTCCCCCAAAAGAGTAGTCTTCAGGGGGGGAAGAGAGAGGGAATGGACTCTTCAGCATCCAAGTCTTCATAAGGAGGGAAGGAATAATCCTGGTCCTCAGAGTTAGCTGAGGAAATGGATGCTTGGTCAGAGGAAGGATAATCTTCCTCCAGTCTAGGCCTTTTGTCAGGAGGGGGTTGTGAACCCCTGATAAGGGTAATTAAATCCTCAGCCATCTTAAGCATCTGTTTATTAGGCATAGGGGCCTGTGCAGGGGACTGTGGACCCGGTTTCCTAACTTTTAAGGGGGCTTTAAGTTTAGCATAAGACTTAACAGAGATAGTTCTCGGTTTGAAGACACCTTCAGAAACCGAAGGCCTGCCCAAAATCTCCGGATCACCGTCAGGGTTGGCGTCCAAGGGGTGAGATGGAACCAGCTCCTGAGACCCAGCCGATTCGGTCTGGGAGGCCGTCAAAATTTCTAAATCTGCGGTAGTCAGGGGCTGCGTAGGTGCCTAGTTGAAAACCGGAGAACCGGCGGCAGGCCTTGCTGAGGCCTCGGTATCTGGTCTTTGCCTTGGTTGCCTGTCCTTATCCTTGCGTTTTTTAATCACTGCTGATGTCGGTTGCTCCGACGACATGCTATAATTAAATTTTCTGCCAAAATAACGTCGGGCGAAATCTGCCCGATGCTTGATTGTACGTTTGTTGAACCTAGCACAAAACAACCAGAGACGTCGTGGTCTGGGCCTAGGCAAGGAATACAATAAGAATGAAAATCCTTATGAGGTATTTGCTTCCCACAAGAAATGCAATTATTAACTTTGTCTGACATCAGTCTGCGGCAAGAAAAGTTTCCCCAACGGGGTACTTAGCTTTAGAGAAGACTTCGGGCTGAAATTCGATTCAAAAATCTCAGGAGCTAGCCGACCGGCACTTGCTAACTGCTTCTGCTTCGGGCACCGCGCGGCAAGAAAGACTGAAGAAAATGGCGTCGGCTGCCTCTTTTATCCCCCTGTCGCACTGACGTCAGGGAAGAAGCGACGACAACAGACGCCGGACCAAGACTTTGGGATTCAGCCGACTTGCGGGACCGCCTGACGGAAGGATAACCAAAGTGTGATGATGACTGCAGCAGTGCAACACAAACATCCTAGAATCCTTGCTGTCTCAGTCACAAACCAGTACATCTGGCAAGAAGACTATCTGTGCAAACACTATTAACACCACACCACCCACACCTGTACAACACACTCCTACATATGCGGAGGTTCTCAAAAAAACAAATCTAAACAAGAGAGCTCTAACAAAGCAAACTCACACACACATCACAACCCACAGCATTAGGCATCACACATAGCACACATGCCTGTATCTCACAGCTTCTGAAGCCCAGCCACATACCCAACATACTAGTCACAGGAGAGACTATTGTGAGACACACAGATGTGCCCCTCACCAGGCTAGACTAGGAGAAAGTCACTAAGTTGCTTGTCAAGTGCTAAAATCCGCCACATCATGCATGCACTCAAGTCTCTTAACAGGTACTGTTATGACTCAGTCATAATCCATTGTTAGTGTGAATGACTTCAGACGTACCTCTCTGGACTATGTGAAGAGGGACATGGTTGAGCTCACTGAATGTGTCCCAGTCAGGTATGTCCCTAGCCTTAAGCAGCATCCTACCATAACACAGAATAATGCCTCAATACAAACAGAAAATTGACTTAACATTTGGCTTAATTTCTGGCGTCATTTCAAGGAGATCCAGTACAGTCTGGGAGGACATGACTGACAGACCACGATGCTTTGCCAAATGTAGTCTTCATCTGTCTCCCCTGAGCTTCAGGCAAAGGCTCTTGCCTCCCTCATAGTGCCTTTTTTAGGCAAACTCATGAACACAAAATTACCAACATGAAAAGTTCTTCTAAACAAAATTTAAAGGTTATACTGCTAAACGCTAGGAGTCTTAGCATGAAATGGCACTCGTTGCAAGCATTCCTTGCTCTGGAAGATGCTGACATTATGCAGTCACTGAAACCTGGTTCACAGCTGCAGAAAGCAACCCAGCCTTACCAGGTTACTCATCCTACCACATTTTCAGACCCCAAAGGGAGGGCTAAAAAGCCAAAGGAGGTGAAGCTTCAATATTTATCAAAGACATACACACCTCCAAGGCTGGCCAAACGGTATGATACACAGGAGACACTCCAAGTGCAGTTAAATGTTGACAAACACTTATTCAAATCACAGCTAGCTCAGACCACCAACCATGACTCAGGATGCTCACTTCACCTATCTGGACTTGCCTGAATCCATTAAGATTCAACACTCTACCCTGATCCTGGGTGACTAACTACCCAACCACAGAGTGGAAGACTTATTCTTGCCCAAACATGAATGCACAGAGACTCCTCGACTTTGTCAGTGCCAATGCATTTGATCAGCTGGCTGACACCCCTATAAGAGGTGAAAATATCCCGGACTGGATCCTAACCAACATGAGTAGCCACTGTAGCACCCCTACACTGTCATCCTCTTTGGTAAGATCAGACCATTAAGTGATCACTTTTGAAGTCAGTATCTCCCCTGAGCCCTGACCCCCCCAAAAAAGTTTCCAAAGTGGACTAGAATCTCCTGAGAGCAGGTATAAGCAGCTTCACAGCCACCATCCCTTCAATTGGAACTAGCATTAATGTCCAAGCCTACAACAAAAAACTATATGAGCACCTACACAGCTGTATGGACTCAGCAATACTGGACAAGACCAAATCATCTTCCTCAAGAAAGAGTAAACCTGTGTGGTAGACAGCAGCAATATACCAACTCTATAATAAAATGAAAAAATTGTTGTCCAGCACCAAGAAGGAGCAGGTGCCAAGTTGGAAGCAATGTCTCCTTTGTCTGAACAAGGAAATAAGGTCACTGTTGAAGTCCTCTAAGGCTAATGGAGTCCAAACTGGCCACATCCACTAAGGACAATCACAATGCCTTCTTCACATACTTCCACAATCTCAAAGGTAACACCCACATCTGCTCTGAAATGGTGGTCAATAGCACCACATACACAAACACTGTAGATATAGCCAACCTGCTGGCAGACAGGTTCAGTGAAAACTTTACCCCCCTGTCCCCCCCCCCCCATCAGTAAACCAGGACATTACAAGCACCTGCACCTCTCCCCTCATCACCAAGGAGCAGGTCTTTAAATGTTCACTCAAAGGCAAAAAATACAGTCTCTTATGGGACCCAGCATCATCACTGGCTGTATCCTAAATGAACTCGGGCATGAGTTTCAGCTCCATTAGGCACCCTACTCAACCAAAGCCCGAGGACCGGCTTTGTCTCAGCTGAATGGAGGACATCCACAGTCATCCCTCTACATGAAGTTGGCACGTCTACTGCCCTAGGCAATTATAGGCCCTTCAGCCTAACTAGATCTGCAAATGCATTATGGACCTTATAAACAAGGACACTGGCAACCTCCAAATGCCTGTCCCCAAACAGTTTGGTTTAGTCAGAGGGAGATCATACATGTTAAACTTGGTCGTCTTCTTCGAAACACTCACCAAAGCCATAGAAAAGGGGAAAATGGTGGGCACCAATTACCTTGACCTAGCCAAAGCCTTCAACACTATTCTCCACTCGGGCATAATAGATACTCTCTCCTAGCTAGGCATCAACCCATATGTTACCAGATGGGTAGATAAATGGCTCACTGATAGAACCCACTCAGTCAAAATAGGGGAAGCCACCTCTAGTAGTAGACCCATAAAGAGTGATGTACCCCAAGGATTGGTCTTGGGGCCTCTACTATACTCTTCTGAGGTACAAGCCAAAATCAGTGGTCTGTGGCTAACCAAGTTTGCAGATGACTGCAAGCTGGGCACAGTCTTAAATTCCCATAGTGATGTTTACATCCTCCAAGAAGGCCTTCCCCAAACTAATGACTGGTGCCAGAAGCATGGCCTCAAACCGAATGCCAAGAAATGCATCATTATCCCCTTTGGGGAAAATGGCATCCTCACTAATTATCACAGTAATAACACAGTAAGCAAAGAATTAATCATGAGGGACTTGGGCATCCAGGTTGACAGCAACGTGACTTTTGACCACCGCATTGTCTCCAATGTATGGCAGGCTTTCTACATAGCCCACCTCATAAGTAAGAGTATTTCATCCAGGAACAAGAAGTCATAACATCCCTGTACTCCTCCCTTATCAGACCCATTATTGAGTACAATGCCCCCTTCAGCATGTACCTTACCAAGCACATGCAGCAGCTGAAGAGACCACAGAGGCGTCTTATCAGGAAAAGACAGGGTCTCAAACATATATCGTATGCAGATAAGCTAAAAGCCCTGTCCCTCTACTCAGTCTCGTATAGACTGCTCAGAAGTGACCTGCGTCTATCATACAATGCCATCTTGAACCCAGCCTTGATGGAGTTGCTACATATCCACATGTCAAACTCCACTCTCGCAACCCATACGCAAGGCCTTAACCTGGTCTGTGACATTAACAGAATTTTTAGATGGATAAATTTGTGTCCCAAAGTCTCCCCCATCTATGGAACAGACTCCCTTTCTCCATGTCATGCAGAATACCTCTCTAGTCCTCTAAGAGGAACCTGGATGACTGGATAGGAAACAGAAAATACACCCCTGGGATCCCACCTGTGTCCCTGCTGGACAGGGGGAAACAAGTGCTGACTTTGTGGGAACATGAGTGAAATGCTTGGCTAGGCTTATAAGGGTCTCCAGGCCAATAGCCTAGTATCATCCTATGAACCTTTTAAGTCCTGTTTCTTCTACCACGGAAGACCTCTACCAAGGCATATTAAAGCCCACTCCACCAAGCAAGGGGCAACTAACACTGCTCTCCTCAAAGTCCCTACCCAAGCCATCCTACTACCCACCTGTTGGCTTTGGGAGTCCCCCAAAGAATCAGTATTGCAACACTGACTACAAAGAACATAGCACAGTTGTATGCCACTTACAACGGTAGATGCTCGAGAAGATCAGTGTTGCAGCATATACTCCCACCCTTACAACCCCTCTATCTGCTAACCACATTTACCCACTTGCTGGATGCAAAGGGTAGAAAAGCTCTCTGCAGATAGTCCTCTTATCTTCTTCATCCCTTCTGTCTCCTACGACACTCCTCCTCACTCAAATTCAGTCAACTGAGGACTTGAGGTCATGCTGACTGCTTGATCAATACTTACAAAGACCTGAAGACGGCACCAGTGAACACCCTTCTTATATCCTGATGTCTGTTGCTAGGGATGATGTAAAGACTCTCGAAATCTGGGCGGTCATGGGCTTCTGCATGGCAGGAAGACCCGAGAATCAGTACTGCAACACCGACCTACTTGAACATCTACAATTATAGTAAGTAGGACACAAGTGTACTGTGTTATCGCTCAATGCCATGAGTCTACACACAAAACTACACTCCCTCCAAGCTCTTCTCATCTTGGAAGATGCAGACAGGTATGCCGTTACCAAGACATGGTTTAAAGCCGTGGAAAGCATCCTGGCAGTGCAGGGATACAATGCCTTACACACATTTAGATCAGCTACAGCACAGGCAGGGACTAAAGGTGGAGTTGTCTCAATCTATATCAAAAATAAACATACCCCAAAGGTTGGTCAAACATGATTACCTGCCTGAGCTTCTCCATTCCCAAATTACTGTAGGTCGAGTCCCATATCATATCCATGCAAGCTATAACCATCCTCTGGAGATAATTATCTTTCAACCCGGTATCATTATCCATGGAGGTAATTTAATTACCCCTCTAAAAACCGGAAAGCCTACATAACCACAAACATGCAGGCCCAGAGATCCCTGGACTTTGCAAACACAAATACCATGGACAAGTTGGTCCATAAACATACTGTATCTGGTACTCACAAATATGAAAGGCTGTTGCCACCCCCCCCCCCACACACACACACACACACACACACACACACACAGTGTAGTGTTGTCGCTGATGAGGTTAGATCATAAAGATGTCTCCTTTTGAGAGAAAAAAAATCAGTGCCTTGAAGTAGCAGCACTGTAAAATTAGGACTATTCTAAGGCAGTCTACCTATTAAGGGATTACCTGACAAAATTTCAAGCCCTTCCAAATCAGAGAACAAAGCTGCCCATGCAGAACTGTACACAGAAATTCTCCTTAAACATGTTAAAGGATGCATACAGACAGCTATGACTACCAGAAACAAGCCTAGAACAAACTAAAAACAAACCCCCTGGTGAAATCCAAACAGACTGACAGCCAATGCATCTCCAATTTAATCCAACCAACCTGGGCTGTTCCCCCAAGTACCACCACGAAAAATACCCCCCCCCCACCGACTATCACTAGGGAGCAGGTCCTAAATATACTCTCTAAAGTAACCACCACCAGATCGATAGGCCAGGCCCAATAATATCCCAGGATGCTTCCTAAACAGCCTGAAACATGACCTATTTGGACTTCTGGAGTCCACAGCCACCACACAGGCTATGTGAAGGCGACTGGACTGCAACAGTCATCCCTCTACACAAAGGTGGTCCATCAATGGACCCTGGGAACTAGAGACCCATAAAGCTGACTAATCGGGTCTATATTACATAGTCGAAGTATGACAACTTTGAACGTGATATGGTCAAAACCATAAGTTCGAAGTTGTCATACTTGGAAAAAAAATAAAACCAAACAGAACATACCCGAGAGTTGTAAGCAAGCCCCCCCCCCCTGCACCCCTCACATCCCCTGCTCTTTAAATATACCAACTCCTAGGTCGCGCTACAGTTCCTTTACTGCACTGCAGCACGACCTTGGAGTTGGTATATTTAAAGAGTGGGGTGTGGGGGGTACAGCCACCCACATGGGGGTGCAGGGGGGCTTGCCCCCCTGCATATAACCTTTTATTTTCTTTTTCCTATTTTTTTTTATACCTAGTCGAAGTTCTGTAACTTTGGACATATGTATTCGTAATGCGTTACTCGAAGTTATGGAACTTCGACTATGTAATATAGACCCGACTAATCTTGAAAGCACAGCCATAGAAACAATCATAGATAAGACATTAGACAAAGGAAACTTTCAGACATTGGATCCAACCCAGTTTAGCTTCATGAGGGGGAGATTATACCTACTCAACCTAGTGGACTTCTTTGAAAAGTTCACCACAGCAACAGATGAGGGCAAAATCATGCGTTCTGCAAATATTGACCTGGCCAAGGCATCTGATATAAACTCCACTTTGGCATTGTAAACAATCTCCTGGAATTCGGAATTAATCCATATATCACCAGCCAGACACAGCCAGCTGATATGACCCAGGAAGTTAGGCTAGCAGAGATCACCTCCACAAAAAGCACGATCACTAACCAAGTCCCTCAGGGTTTTGTACTGGGCCCTCTCCTTTTTGGCATTTACTTTTCAAAAATCAAAGTCAACATCAAAGACCTCAGGCTGACAAAGTTTGCAGATGACTATAAACTAGAACCAGTCCGAGAATCTCCTCAAGGCACCAAATCTGCAAAAACAGCAACACAGACAAATGACTTCTACCAAAGTCATGGCTTAAAACTCAATGGCAAGAAATGCATAACAGTACCCTTCAGGAGGTTAGCCACCCTAGGAAACTACCTCGCTGATGATACACACCTAAGAATGGAAAAATAAAGGGAAGGTTGTGTAATAATGGAAAAGTTTAATTTGTAGATACAGAAAGTGAAACTGTGTACCTCTCCAAAGGCTATACACCTCCAAAGGACACCTGGGTGAGGAACACTCAAGACTACATCTGCTGAAAAAAAGTATTTGCCTTGGAAATTTGGGTCTATATAATTCAAAGGTTCAATTTAGCAAACCTTTCTTCATCAAACCCTAACCATCAAAACATTCATATCAGCAAAAAATTTACACAGGGAAAGGAAGCAGTTGTCCAGTAGCAAAAATGTGCCCTTTTCCCCACTGTAGAGCAATCTTGGTGGGTTTTTCATAATGTGGTGTCTGCTCCGGTGATGTTTTGGTCAAGTGCTTAGTTTCCCTGTTTAAATTTTTTTTCGATGAGCACATTCGCTGAAATGAACAATGGTGAGAGTTTAATGAAGAAGTGTTCACTGAATTTTGAACCTTTGATGAATTATTAGACACATCGGAGGATTGTAGGACTAGCAAAACATCAGGCATGCCAGAACAGGCAAAGTGGTGGATTCAAGAAAAGGGTTTTGGGAACAAATCAGGTTGAAGAAAGAATGAGTTGGAGACCCTACTAGGGAGATATATAAGCCTACTCAGACAGAAATCATTGAAACAGAGTGCTGTGGGCCACCTTGGGAGAACACGATACTAATGAGGAGACTCAACCTAAAGAAACTAGCATTGGTAAATATAATGATTGACTCAAGAACTGCAAATACGAACTCAGAAAAGATTAGTAGCCAGATTATATTAGGACTTGACCGTATTAAAACATAATCTGTTATTACATCAAATTCTGGGCTGGCAGGAACTTGCCAACAGTAATACTGATGAAGAGACTTGGGAGAGAAACTTGCAAAACCCCTCTGTACATAACTAAATCTAGGAATTTTAGATTATTTGGTTGGAAATGTCCTCAGAGATACTTTTATACCACAGAAAGATTACATAAAATGTTTCCCACAGCAAGGCAGAAATGTTGGAGATGTGATCAACTGCAAAGTAGAAGTTGGCAAACATACTGTGTAAATGTCCTAAACTTGCTAGCTATAAAAAAGGCATACAGGACTTTGGTGAGAAGCTTCTATGAATGAATGGCAACTCCAGGAAATGACTTATCTGAGTTGGGTGGGAACTGTAAAAATAAACAGACATAAAAACAGTAGATTCCCTTGCATTACTACTAGCTAAAAAAGCCATTACAAAAATAAGTGGAAAACCCAGGCAGAGACAATAACTGAGGAGTTGATACTGTTGACGGGGATCCAAGGAAATGGGAACTATGGGTTCTCAGGCCCAATGCAAACACCGTTGTTATGAAAGTGGGGGGAGAACAGTATAGGATGATTGAAGAGTGACCTGTACAAGATGGACAAAAGGCTGTTGCAAGGAGTGTGGAAAGAAGAAGCACATCACAAAACTGAGTGTTAGGAATAAACTGAATGCGGGTTACTGAAGCAACAAGAAAGATTCACGTAAGCCACCGTTCTGAGCCAAACCTAATGTAAAATCAGTTATTAATATGTTGCACAACAGGGGGTTAGAAAAATCAGTTTGGCCATTAAGTTATGGTCAAATGCACCATGCCAGAGGATTGCATGAAATGAATACATCTTTGATGGATTTTTTGTTACATAATGCACTGGATTTTTTTTTTTTTTTACATGTTGAATCAAAAGATGGACTTGGCATACTCAAACTATCCTGGCCAGAAATACACTTATTAATGCCTATGAAAGTGGAATATGAATTTCTTCATATATACCTTAAATTTAGGAGTCAGTAAGCAAAACAGTAACAGGAAAAAAGTTTAAGTCAATTATACAGTTTTTTGCAGGTAAAATCAACCAGTCTATCACAGACAGTTAAAAGTATTTTGTTATTTATAAATACGAGCACTAGATGACAGATTTTTGCTAACTTGCTTAAAAGATGCAGATAATCTGCAGGTATGAATATTTAGTGTCCCTCTTACCTTGCATTTGCATCACCAAACCTATGTTATAAGCTTATTAATTACTCACTCAATGAAAGGACCTCTTTGCCCCATACAAGAATAGCATGGTTCATCAGTGGTTCCCTACCTGGCTGGTGGATGTAGCTTGGGAACAAATCCAGGGATACTTGTACAGAATCCTGCATGGACTGGTAACAAATCTGCCTTGACTTGGTTGCTTCTGTTGATACAGTATCTACAATGTCCTTCAGGATGCTCAAGGTTTGATGGATAACAACTTTAGCTACAATATAACACAAGATAGTAAAAATAAAGTACATGATGAATGCATCTGCAAAGTAATGCAACACAACAATGGGACTGCAATAACATGGATAAATATGATGATTAATATAAATGCACTTCTGATTTAATCCTGAACACCCAAATATATGGTGATGGCGTTGTCATCTGACATTTATGCATATATTCACCCTGTCCCCACAACCTGGCGTTACTAAACATATCAGAATACAGAATATTACAGAACTTACCATCTTCCAACTGCACCTTCCCCTGTGGTACGACATTGCTTTTTAGTGCCCGGTATTCGCGTGTGAGAGCTGAGATAAGATTAGAGTGGTTGGTCGATCTGTCCTGCCACTGTTGTTCACTTTCAGAAAGTCCAGGCCATGGAAGAAGCAAAATGTTGGAGAGGGCTCTACATATCAGCACCTGAGCCTGACAACCAAGAAGATTAACAGGGCTACTTGTTAATATGTTAATAGTATAGACAAATATAGACAACTTACTTATGCCAAAACTTTTTTTGCTATGCATTAACCAGTTAACTAGGTCAATGATCCATTTAGGCACAACCTGAGCCAAAGGCAGACAATACAAAATGTTTGGAATGAATATGTTTGCAAATGTTATGTGAAATGAAAAAAGTTAGCTTACATCAGTAGTAATAATGGAAATTAATTACAAAATAATTTCTGGAAGTATGTACATGGCAGGAAAAAGAAGATCTCAACTGGGAAGAAATCCAGTGAGAGTACATCTGTACTGTAATTTCTAAAAAAACAGGCTTGAAGAATGGACAAACTGTACATCTTCATTCCAACTGCAGAATGAATGTTCTCCAGCAGGGTGCTATTGTACATATAAAACCAGAAAAATATATACACTGCTTCATGCCTCCTTAATCTGCTTGGAAAGAAAAAAGTAAATGCCACCTTTTACAAAAAAACTCTCTAAATGCAGGTTTGCTGTTTAGCAAGCAATTAAATAAAATTGTGCATATGTAAGAGAAAAAGACAGTGAAACAGGGACAGTGCATACTAGGAGCCTTTGGACTGCAAAGAGGCTATCAGCACAGGCTTGTGTGGATGACATTCTAATTGTTTGGAAAGGTAGGCAAGGTGATGTAAAACCATTTATTAATTTTCTTGATGGGTCAACAAGATTTTTAAAGTTCACATATAAAGTACATAAGGAAATTGATTATTTGGATATAAAGTTGACCAAAGATCCCAATACTGGGGTACTACCTTCTGGCATTTACAGAAGAGACTAATGCCAACATCCTTCTGCATTATAACAGCTGCCACCGCTTCCATCAAAGAAGAAGTGAGGTCAAAGGCCAAAAGGTCAGACTGTCTAGACTAGTGAGTAATGATGACAAGTTTAAAGGAAGAAATGTATATACTTGTAGGAATGTTCAAGGAAAGAGGTTATCCACTACAGTTACTATTACAGATTAGAAGGGAGGTTATGAAAAATAGAAAATCTAGGCTCCTTCCCATTTTGAAAGGAGCAATACATAGTGAAACAACTAAAGAGTGTGGGATATCTAAAAATGATG
This sequence comes from Protopterus annectens, assembly GCF_019279795.1. Classification (NCBI taxonomy): domain Eukaryota; kingdom Metazoa; phylum Chordata; order Ceratodontiformes; family Protopteridae; genus Protopterus; species Protopterus annectens. The sequence continues at coordinate 746,683,381 of NC_056746.1, read as the reverse complement.
TTACGGTTTCATCCATACCACCAAGATGCCCAGAAGCTAGTAAATACACTAAATACAATGTGGAATACAGTCTTTGATCAAGCATTAAATGCAAAGTTAGGACCTATATCTCCCTGCATGGTATTCAGCAGGGAAAAAAATGTTTGTCTCTTTCGGCTTTTCCCGGTTAGGGGTCACCACAGCGGAACTCCGGTCCGCTAATGATTGGTAGTTGATTTTTACGTGGCGAGTTACCAGCCCTGACGCACAACCTTCAACGGTGCGCCATTCACGCATGTCTCCACGCAGAAGATGCTCTAGCTGAGAATCAAACCGGACAGCGTCTTACTGTGAGGCGACAACGCTAAGGAAATATTAGAAAAGGAATCATATACTGAGATGTGTGTGTCAAAAATGAGCAAATGTGGTTCATGCAGTACCTGTAGATATATCAGTGACGGACGGAGACATATCATTTGCCATGTCCAGGTAGACACAATTGTAAAACTTGAAAGGTAGTATACAATGCAATGTGCATCTCATTGTCCAGCATTCTATGCAGGAAAAACCATGAGAAGTTTACACGAAAGGATTTCGGAGCATGCCAGGGACATTAGAAAATGTCAAATAAGTATTGCCCTTTATAGTACTAGAGAATGTACCAGTTTTAATAACTATTTTTTATAATTGATAAAGTGGTGAGAAACTAGAGAGGGGGTGATAGTGATCTACAGCTTTTGATAAAAGAGACAAAATGGCAACTGAGATTAAATGCCACAGAAAAAACAGGTATACATGACAGTTTGTCTATAAAGTACAGTTGTGTACACTTACCATAAATGTAGATGTTAGAGTGTATTCACTGTCGCAGTCATTACATTTGGGTTATCTGCTTGCAGGTAGCCCTCAGTCGGCCTGATTAACAAAGTCTTGGGTCCTGCGTCAGTTGCTGTCCCTTCTTCCAGGTCGTCAGGGGTATGAAACATGCAGCCAACGCCATTACATCAGTTTTGCTTGTCCCAGATGTCAGGTGCCCTCCTAATGGGAATCAATTAAATATAAAAGCACAAGGATATACCTCCAACAAAAAAGCAAATGCACCAAAAAGGCTTTTAAGCATAGTAAAGGAAAGTAGAGGTATAGCCAAAGGAAGTTAGGGGGCTGGAGGGAGGGTACCCAGGACTGCAACAGTGAGTACACTCGAACACACGTTTCACTGTTGCAGTCACTACATTTGGGTAGATTCCCAAAGCTATGGTTGGGAGGAGGGATTTAGACAGCATTAGGGCCAGCTATAAGGCCCTGCAAGACTGCAGTTGCAAAGCCAGCTCTGGATTTAGATAAAATTTGCAAATGATAATGTTTGGTGAAAGTATGTACAGAAGCTTCAGGTAGCAGCTTCTAAAATGACCCTGGTAGGGACGCCTCTGAAAAAGGCTGTAGTGGTAGATGCAGCCCTGGTGGAATGATGTCTGATCCCCTGGGGGATAGGTTTTCTATGGTGCTTATAGCAGAAATTAATGCAAAGGCTTATCCATTTAGAAATGGTTTGCTTTGAAATAGCCTTCCCCTCTCTGCCCCTGCAGCAAATGCCATCAGCAGCTGTTCAGATTTCCTTTGAGGTTTAGTCCTGTCCAAGTAGAATCTAAGTTGTCTGTGCATATCTAAGGAATGCAGTATCCATTCCCCTTTATTCTGTGGATTGGGAAAGAAGGCTGGCAAATTAATGGACTGATTAAGAGCCACACTGGATACCACTTGGGCATGAAGGATGGATTGGTTCCGAGGGACACCCTGTCCGCATGAAAGATGATGAAAGGCTCCACTGCCATAAGGGCCTGTAATTCAGATACCCTTCTAGAAGGAAAGCTGTTTTCCAAGAAAGAAATTTTAAGTCTGCAGTAGCAGTTGGCTCGAAAGGAGGTACAGTGAGTTTCGCCAAGACAAAGTTAAGGTCCTAGGCTGGGGTTGGAGCTCTCCTGGGTGGTCTCAAATTTTTGGCCCCTCTGAGGAACTGCTTGAGCAGTGGATGAAAGAAGAGGGGAGGTTCTGTGTTATAATGAGCTGAAATGGCTGAGGCATGGATTTTAATGGAGGAAAAAGACAGGCCCTTGTGAAGCATCTCAATTAAGTATTGTAAAATCTGAGGTAAATTGGGCGCTGCTGTGCTCATCCCTTGAGATTGGTTCCAGGCACAGAATCTTTTCAATTTTTCAGCATAAGATTTTCTAGTACTAGGCCTCCTTGCCTCTAAAATGATATCCATCACAGGTTTGCTGAGGGATGGTAAAGGAGAGATTAATTAGCCAGGCTGCAAGGTTCAGTGTTAGAAGCTGAGGGTGCAGAATCTGGTCCTTCTGCTGAGACAGCAGGGAAGGAAGGAGTCTGAGGCAGGTGCCATGGAGATAACCGTGACACACTGCGCAGGAGGGGGTACCAGTGTTGGCGTGGTCAGTCTGGAGCAATCAAAATCATCCGTGGTTTGCCTGTTTGATTTTTAGTAGTACTTTGAAAAGCAGAGGCGGGGGGGGGGGGGGAGGCATAGACTGATAGGTTTTTCCAGATGAAGGACAGAGCATCCACTTTTCAGGCTTATTTGTGGGGATTCCTTGTGCAAAATTTGTCCAATTGGTAGTTCTGGGGAGAGGAAAACAGGTATATATCTGGGATCCCCCATTTGATTGTCAACATGCTGAAAATCCTCGGTTTCAGTTTCCACTCGTGTGGGTCCATGAGGTTTCTGCTTAGTCCGTCTGCCAGTGTATTTAATTTTCCTGGCAGGAACTGAGCTTGTAGGTGCACTTGGTAGCTCAAGGCTGTGTTCCACAATGCCATGGCTAGTCTGCAGAGGTAGTAAGAATGTGTACCCCCCTGCTTGTTTATGTACCACATAAGAGTGGTGCTGTCTGTCTTTCCCATTAGTTGTCCTGGAAGAATGTAGTCCTTGAAAGCTGTCAGAGCATTCTGTACAACTAACATTTCTTTTTGATTGATATGTAGGTGCATTTGACTTGGGTTCCATTTGCCATGAATGCACTTCTCTGCCAGGTGAGCCCCCATGCATAGTCTGATGCACCCGTTATGGTTTGGGAGGCAGGGGGTGGTGTGAAAGGTAGTCCCTTGTTTTGGTGGCAGGCCTCTGCCCACCAAAGGAACTCTTAGGAGTAGGCAAGGTATGATAGGAATCATTGTTTCTAGGTCTTGAGAATGTTGACACCATAGGCTTTTTAGATACCACTGTAGTTTCCTCATATGCAGTCTTGCATATGGAATTAGAAGAATGCAGGAGGCCATGAACCCCAAGGCTTGCAGTATTTGTCTTGCAGATAGCAGGGTTTTTGTGGCCACTTATTTGAAGTAGGTTGCCAAATTAATTTGTTTCTCTGGCATGAGGTAAGCCATCTGGGAAGTTGTATTCAAACTTGCTCCCAGGAATATAATTTGTTGACAGGGTACCAGGTGTAATTTCTTTTCGTTTATGGTACCCCAGACAAGTAAGAACCCTTTTTACAAAGGCCAGATGATTCAAAAGTATGTCCTGGCTTTCTGCCTGAATTAGATAAACGTCCAGGCATGGGTATATTTGAATATTTCTTTGCCTGCAAAATACAACTGGAGCTAGGCACTTTGTGAAATACCCTGGGCGCAGTAGATAAGCCAAAGGGCAGTGCAGAGAACTGATAGTGTGTGTAGTCTGCTTTGAAGCGTAGGCATCTTCTGCAAGACTCCCTGATTGACTGTGCAGGTATGCTTCTTTTAAATCTAGTGTTCCCAGCCAGGCATCTTTGCCTAGCATAGGAAGTAATTGGTGAAGAGTCAGCATCTTGAATTTTGGAATCTCCAAAAAGGTGTTTAGAGTAGACAGGTCCAGGATAGGACGCCATGAATTGTCTTTTCTGGGTACCAGGAAAAGTCTCGAGTAGAAACCTTTTCCCCTTCTGGTACCAGTTGAATAGCCCCCATGCTTAAGAGAGAAAGTACTTGTTTTTGGGCCTCTGGCCACTGATTTGGGGGTAGGTCCGGCCACCCACTTGGTGTTGGCAATGTGGCAATGTGTGGAAGTGAAATCTGTATCCCTGGGACACTAATTAAAACTAATTTTTCCTGGGTAATGAGTTCCCAATTCTTTGCATGGAGAGCAATCTTTCCCTCCCAAAGGGGCAGTCAAGTTGATAAGTGCTTGGAACTGTTAAAAGGAAGTCATTGAGGGCCAGTGCCTACTAAACCTAGGAGGCTGAACTTGTAAAAAAAAATCTTAAACAGTTTGCATAGATTTAGCTTTATCTTCCATCTTTTCAAGAACTTCCTTAACCTTGCTGCCAAACAGGTGGTCCTGATTTAAAGGAGCATCCAACAATTTAGCTTTAACATAATCAGGCAAAGATTGCTCCTTAAGCCAAGCATGCCTTCTGAGCATAGACCCAGTAACAGCAGCCCTGCAAGAGGCCTCTAATGAATCAAAACCACATTGCAAAGTATGTTTTCCAACTTGTGCAGCAGAATGCATTAAATCCTGTTAATTCTTTATTTTCCACAGAGTCAGGAATCAACATCATTTTCTGTTTAAGCAGTCCAATAACATATTGCTGATACTTTAGCATATGAAACTGGCAGTTTAAAGCCCTAATGGCCAAGGTTGCAGAAATGTAAACCTTACCCCATCTATCCAGCACCCAGGAGTCTCTATCAGAAGGGGTAGGATTTTTAGCAGTAGAAGCCTTAATGCCCTTGGGCCCTTGTGAAATAGTCTCTGGATCTGCAATAGGATTTTTGAAAAGAAACTTGGGGACCCTGTAGTATCTGTCAGGTTTTCTGGGAGCAGGAGGCAGGGAATCATGGGCTAAACTAGATTCTGATAAAGCATAATCAACAATGTCCCGTACAGGAGGAATAGCTAAAGGCCTATGCTGACGTAGGAGAAGGAAATCCCAAGCCTCTTTTCTGAATCAGAAAAATCCTGGCTTTCCCACTGGAAATGCTTCCTTAGAGTATGTAAGGTTTCCCCAAAAGAAGAATCCTCAGGAGGGGACGCAGAGGGAATGGAGTCCTCTGCATCCGAATCTTCATAAGTAGATAAGGGCAAATCCAGATAATCAGAAGAATCGGAACAGAATCCTGATCAGAAGATTTATAATCAACTTCAGTCCTAGGCCTCTTAGAAAAGGGGGGGGGGGTAGCTACCCCTGATTAGAGTCATGAGATCTTCAGCCATTCTTATTCATTTGTTTTTTAGGCCTAGAGGCCTGAGCATGTGGCCTGGGCATCGGATTTTTAGACATGGATCGAGATTTAGGCCTAAGTAAAGGAGGAGACATCGGTTTAATATGCAAGTCCATAGGTCTGAATACACCCTCAGAAGCTGGTGCCTGCACAGCAGCTCCGGACCCATCCAAGGTAGAGACGTCCGCAGGTTCCATAGTTGAAGCATCTCGCAGCATACCGGACTGCGAATGGGTCTCAGTAGAGACCTGCGAATCAGAAGTAGCAGGTATCAGGGGCTGCGAAAGCGCCTCACTGAGTACTGGTGAACTGGCGACTGGCTTAAGAGAAGCATCGCCGGCAGTTTTGGACCTCGGCGGCCTGTCTCTGTCTTTATCTTTGCATTTTTTCAGAAACCCGGTAGTTGGATGGCTAACCGACATTTCTAGATAATTAAACCAAGAACCAAAATATTTAGAGGCGAAAATATACAGACTGATAGTGCGCTGATTAAATAAAGCATAAAACCGACAGCAAGGTATGTCGTGGTCAGGGCCTAGGCAAGGAATACAGTACGAATGAAAATCTTTAAGTATTTGCTTTCCTCAAGTAATGCAATTATTAACTTTTACTGACATCGGAAAGGAGCAAGAAAAAGCTTCCCCAACGGGGTACTTGGCTTTAGTTGAAGACTTCGGCTCAAACTCGAAAAACGAAATTTTCAGGAGTTGGCTGACCAGCACTTGCGAACTGCTTCTGCTTCGGGCACTGCACGGCAAGAAAGACTGATGTAATGGCGTCTGCTAAATGTTTTATACCCGACGACCTGACGTCATGGAAGAAGGGACAGCAACCAACGCAGGACCAAAGACTTTGTTAATCAGGCCGACTGAGGGCTACCTGCAAGCAGATAACCCAAATGTAATGACTGCAACAGTGAAACACGGAGAACATTTAACATTTTAAAAAGGGCTAACCAGATTTAAATCGTACATAAAGAGTTTGGGGAACGTTTACCCTTATGACAAACAATTTGTGTTAGTTATTTAGATTGCATTGTTACATCTGTAGAAAATAAATGATTTTATTATGACTGATGTGTGAGTAAACAGTGATGGAACAATGATTTAAGAAATAATTTTTGGAGTTGCTGGTTTTGTACATTTTTGTGTGTTTTTTTTTTTTTTAATATATTTGACATATATTTTGTATAATAATCCTAAAGCATCGTGTTCAGTTGTAAGATTTTAACATTCTAACTGGAAAATAGAGGATTAATATAAGATGATTAGAAAGTTGTGTCATAATTACGTTCTTACCCACGTTTCTATTTAAATAGGGCGTTTAGCATGGCTCATGTAATTGGTCTATTCTAAAACACCTCCCCTTAGAGGAAGCAGTACTTTAACACCAAATTCCTTGAGATCCTTGATTTGCATGCACCTGTTCGTTCAAAGAGAACCAAGGCAAAAACTGCACCATAGCTTTCTATAGAGTCTAAACTCAAAATTACCCTTAGAAACAAAGTATGGGCTTTATGGTGTTCTTCTAAAGACCCTCAATATCACATTAAATACAGGCAATCCAGGAACGAAACCAAAAAAATCAATTTTACAAGACAAAAAACAATACTACTGTAATTTACAGACAGTAAATCAAAATAACCCTCAGAAGTTTTGGGCAGGTTTAAATAATCTACTACATCCTGGACAAACTTCAACCCCAATCCCTGCTGCTACTATTGATAAAACCCCTGAAGATGTTTCTGATAGTTTTAACCAATTATTTGCTGAGACGATTCAAGCCCTAGCTAGCCAACTACCTCCTAGCTCCCCTGGTCCTGAAAGTAGCACCCCTAGAAACCTACTTGCATTCAGCTTCCAACCAGTCGCCACTTCACTTATCCGTACCTGGATCAAAAAATTAAAACCCACTACACTTTCTGCTGATCAACTCCCTGCCGAGTACCTACAAAAATCAGCTGATGCTATTGCTTACCCAGTCTCAATACTAATCAATCGAACCATAGTAGAAACTAAAATTCCCACCATCTGGAAAATATCCTATGTAATCCCACTTCACAAAGGAGGCAGCTCTACTGAATTCTCCAATTATAGGCCAATAGCTATACTCTCTCCACTTGCAAAGATTATGGAAAAATGTATTCATAGACAATTCATGCACCACCTAATCCAAAATCGCCTTATGGCAGACACTCAGCATGGCTTCCGTCCTCATCACAGCACTACTTCAGCCCTCCTAGCCTTTACTAACACCATAAACCATAATCGCAACAATAATTATATATCCTCAGCCCTCTTTTGGATCTTTCCAAGGCATTCGATATGGTTGATCACCAACTTTTAATCCACACCCTGCAAACATTCTGTCTAGATACTGGAGCCCTCCAATGGTTTCAATCCTATCTGAATGGTTGACAGCAGGCTGTCCTCTGGCAGAACAAACTCTCTAACCTTCTACCTAACACCCTCGGAGTACCACAAGGCTCTATACTAGGGCCCTTGCTGTTCTCCATCTTCATTAACAACCTTTATACTGCCATCCCAAAAGTCAGCTGTATCCAATATGCTGATGACTCTACTCTGATTTGCTCAGCCACATCTCCAGTAGAGTTATGGTCAGCTACCCAGACCACCTTTAATACAATAGAAAACTGGCTTTCTGAATATCGTCTGATCCTAAATCCCAAAAAAACTAAAATGCTGTTATTTTCACCAACACATAGGTCTACTGCTTTCACCTTTACCATAAAATCAAATGATGGCACAATAATCTCCCCTGACCCATCTACAAAACTATTAGGTGTCATCATAGACAATAATCTCAAATTTGACCTACATGTTAACCAAACTATCAACCATCAATAAAAAAACTAGGGTCACTTTACAGAATAAAAGCCTTCCTAACCCCTCCAGCTAAAATTGCCATAGCTCGCTCTCACCTTCTTTCAACCCTTCTGTATGCATCCCCTCTACTCTCGAATTTGAACAAGACTGTCCTTAAACTCTCAATTTGCTACAACCACATTGCCAGGTTTGCCACTGGGCTGCCTTTTAGGACACATCATTGCATCAATCTAAATCAGCTTGGTTGGGTTGAACTAACTAGCCTAATCCAGTATAACCAACTGATTATGGCCTATAAAATCCTCTATAATCCAGACAATACTCCTGCACTTAAAAATATTATCACCCCCTATAACAATCCTAGACTGCTTCGATCCTCTAACAAACTACTAATTCAGACTAGCAAAATTAATAACACAGCCGGTGATTCTCTTTTTGCAAACTCTGTAAGTAGATCCTGGAACTCACTTCCAGCTGATATTACCTTACTTTCCACCTTAGGTCAATTTAAAACTAGACTCAAACAACATTTGTCACTTAACTGGCTATGTCAATGTATCAAGCCTGGCTAACTCGAATGTGTAAAAATCTGTTAACCAGTTTACTGTGTAATTTAATTTAACCCTGACTTGTGCTCAGGACTAACTTTAACCTGTGGAACTTGTTTAACTTGCTTACTTATGTAATCTCTGTAAATAATCTGTTTGTAATATGTAATGCTGGTATTATGTAATGCTGTATCTGCTTACCCTTGGAGCTTTTCTCCCCGGGACTCCGCTGAAAATGGACATGCATCCAGTCGGACTATCCCGGTCAACAAATGTAAAATAAAATAAATAAATTACATTTGATTCTGAAGATGCCTGTGTAAGCTGTAACACTAGGCGAAAGCGCCAAGTCAACTGTTTGTTTTCTTTCAACTTGTAATTTCACTGTGAAGAAAGGACCATTCATTTATCTCGAACTTTGGGCTGTGGTATCATTTTATTCATGTTTTAAGCCCATTTATTAAGCCTGAAAGTCTGTCCCATACAATGGAGGAAGAAGGGGGAGACAAGGAATACTTCTCCAAAACAAAACTGGTGTTGGAAAAAATAAAATGGGGAAACACAGTTTATACTGCAGCAGTAATCCTACTACTAAAACACATACCGTTATGACTACACTCAAGCAACTAAACTATATTCATCATAAGGATCACTGCTGTAGTGCCACACAAAGTGCAAGAGGAGTACTAGAACAGTAAGAGTATTGACCACAAAACTAGGAAGGGAAGCATACAAGCCTTGATGAGCTTCACTGGCAAAGCATGCACCTCCTCCTGGAAGGGATGTCCAGGTTATAACACGTAGAAAATATGTGAATGGATGTCCAGGAATTAGCCTCACACTTTGTGCAAAAGCATCCTTGAAAAAGGCAACCAGAGTGTAAGCTGTACCTTGATGACTGTGCCAAGCTCAAGTATTTTCAATGTCAATCACAACAAAGAAATTCTGGCAATTAGCCACTTGAGATTTGTTTGCACAACAGCATTCCTTACTTATCTAGCAAGAAACAAATAGTTGTTCTGTATGCCATCAGTGAAATTTTCAGTTCTGTGAAAATATTTTAGTTTTATGCATATCTAAAAGGTGCAGTCTCCAGGACCACTTCTAGTACAACAAACTGATAACAATGGGTAGCCTATATTTGGGAAAGAACGCACAAAAGGGTGTCTTTGTACATTACCTACTACAGGTCTGAAACACTTCACAATTTTAACAGCCACTAGAAAAGGTCTTTCAAAATAAACATTTTACTGACAGCAAGCCTGTTGGTTTAAATGAAAGGAAAGAAAATTGTTCTGCGATAAAGTTCAATTCCATGAGTCTTCAGGTGTAATTCTCCCTTTAGAAATTGCTTGCCAGGAGAGATTTTTGGAATCAGCTCTTCTCCAGTCTTTTTTTTTTTTTTTGGCCAAGAGCCAACATTTCAATAAGGAGACAATGTGAGCTTGTACAAAATCTCAGGGTTCATCTTTCACTTGTGGAAACTGGGTATAGATCCGCTCAGATGACGTGCTATAACTTTCTGCACTGAGGTGTTAGCCCTGAAGATACACATTCGGCTTTGATGCCAGACCCCAGGCTATCACAGCTAAACTACATGCAGTAAAACAGTTCACAAAAAAAGAATAGCTGTGTAAGAACTTACCATAACCTTAGATGTCCTTTTCCATGTTGCAGTATTCATGACAGTAGGGAGTTGCTGCCAGCAGCGCCACCTTCCGGTAACCAGTATACCAAAGTCTGTTTCTGGAGGGTACGTGTGCAGAATCATAAACTGATGTAGGGTATAAAGGTGACGTCTGCCCGCACCCTCTTCAGAATGAACTGCCACAGAGTAGTACTTCTATGGGTAGGAGAGTCCCAAGGGGACCACTGGAATTACATGCAAGCTAGAGTCAGGGAAGTAGGTGGTCTGTGTGTAATGGAGACATTGGTGGGTATCAAAGTAATGTCACCCCAAGTCAGAATGGCAAGCAAGATGTTAAAGGTAGAGGGGAAAGTGGGGGGAGTGAATACTGCAACATGGAAGAGAAGGACATCTAAGGTTATGGTAAGTTCTTACACAACTATTCTATGTCCTTCTATTCACATGTTGCAGTATTCATAACAGTAGGGAGAGTACCAGAGCTTTTAGGCATGGTATTGGGTGGAGGGTTGGGTTCCCTGGTCAACGAGTCCTTGGAGAATAGACCTGGCAAACCCCGTCATAGCTCTAGAGATTAAGTCCAGTTTGTAATGTCTGGTAAAGGTGTGGACAGAAGTCCAAGTGGAAGCTTCCAGGATGGAAGTGTAGTCACTTCCTTTGAAAAAGACAGTTGAGGAAGTAGCTGCTCTGGTAGAGTGAGGTTTGACTTGTCCGTTTAAGGATTTTCCATGTAAGAAGCAGCATAGGGTAATGGATTTTGAAATACATAAGGGAATGGTTTTGCTTGGAGACTGCCTTCCCTAGTGCTCCGGGATGGAAGGAGACAAAAAGATGATATGATTTTCTGATAGGTTTGGTTTTGTCTAAGTACCACCTCAATTGTCTGTGGACATCCAAGGAATGGAGAGTCTTTTCTGAGGACTTTTGTGGTTGAGGGTAAAAAACTGCTAGATTGATGGTCTGGTTTAGTGAAAGTTCATAAACCACCTTCGCATGAAGGAAGGGTTGGGCCTTAGGGCAACTCTATCCTTGTGGAAAATAAGGTAAACAGAGGTAACCATGAGGGCTTGGATCTCAAATACCCTTGTGGCGGATGTAAGCGCCACTAGTAGAACTGTTTTCAGTGGGTATAGCTTTAGGGATACTGAATGAGCTGGTTCAAAGGGTGGCAAATGTAAGTTTTTCTAGTACAAAGTTCAGATACCAAGAAGGAGGGATAGGTTTCCTGGGAGGCCTGATGTGAAGCACTCCCTTGAGGAAAAGTTTGACCTCCAGTCTGGAAGCCAGAGGAGGGGAGGTGGGCAGACAGGCAGAGATAGCAGATAAATGCACTTTGACAGATGAATGCTTTAGCCCAGAGTGCAGTAGCTCACACAAATAAGAAAGGACCATAGGTATAGAGATAGTTACAGGGTCCTGGTTTTTCCATTGACACCAGTCGGAGAATCTGTTCCATTTGGATACATTGTTTCTCCCGGTACTAGGTTTTCTGGCCTCCTGCAGAACACAGAGTACATCTTCTGACTATAGGTGTCTGTAGGGCAGCAAAACCCCATCACCGATAAGGTTAATTTCAGATTGTCTAGCTGGGGGTGTAGTAAGGATTCCCTGTCCTGTGTGTGTAGGTCTATTCAGGGGGAGGGGTAACCTGTGGTGATTGCCCTTGGCTAGTAAGTGTAAGAGGGGAAATCAATGCTGTCTTGGCCAAAAGGGGGTCACCACTAGGATTTGTGTGTTGTCCCTCTCTGAATTAGTGTGAGTGGGGGGGGGGGGGTAGGGCATAGAGGTATATTCTCCCCCAAGAAAAGGATAAGGCGTCCACTTTCGACGCTTGTGGATGTGGATTCCTCATGCAGAATTTGGGCATCTGTCCATTCTGGACGGAGGCAAAAAGGTCTGCTTGTGGAATACCCCACCTGTGGATTATGTTTAGAAATACTTCCCTGTGAATCATCCACTCATGACTTGGAGCTAAAGTTCTACTCGGGTAGTCTGTCATGACTGTGGAAGGGATATAGACAGCTAGCAGATGAATGTGGAGAGATACTACTAGGTTCCAGATTTGGATTGCTAGGCTGCACAAAGGGTAGGACCGTTTCCCCTGCTTTTGATGTACCACAGGACCGTCATATTGTCTGATTACTTTCAGGGTTCCTAGGTGAAGGACTGATTTGAAGTTTAACAGGGCCAAGTGTGTAAAGCCCTCATTTCTTTGATGTTGATATGGTCCTTTAGTCGAGTTGGACCATGTGCCTTGCACCAATAGTTGTTTTTGGTTTGTAAGTAGCACTACCCCCCCATCCCAAGTCAGAGGCATCGCTGGATACCTGTTGTAGGAGGGCTGGGATCTGAAGGTGGATCCCTTGGTTGAGTTGAAGAGCTGAGATCCACCGCTGGAGTTCCTTCAGACACTGAAGTAAGGGGAGGGGGGGGGTGTGTCCAGGGTTGGGAGTGTTGACTCCATCGGTTTTTCAGGACCCACTGGATTTTTCTCATATGGAGTTTTGCCAGAGGCAGCATGGGTATGAGTGATGCCATATGGCCTAGAATTCTTAAAATCTCTCGAGCTGACAAAGCAGTGTGGGAGAGGATTCTTTAAAAATATAGACAAAAGTCTAGGATTCTTTGATCTGGAATGAAGGCTTTCATTATGTCTGTCTGTTCTGATCCTGCAACTCAGGAAAAGCAGATCTGAGAGGGGATCATGTGACATTTTTCTTGGTTTATGGTGAACCATAAAGTACAGTTTTGTACCTACCATAAATGTAGATGTTAGAGTGCTCATACAGCTGCAGTCATAACAGATGGGTTATCCTGCAGTCAGGCGGGTCCTCGGTCGGCCAAATTCCAAAGTCTAGGTCCAGCGTCGGTTGTCGTCGCTTCTTCCCTGACATCAGTGCGGCAGGGGTACAAAAGAGGCAGCCGACGCCATTTTCTTCAGTTTTTCTTGCCCCAGATGTCAGGTGTCCCCAGAAGGAAGGCAAACAATGTTATGCAAAGATGCAATGTTGAAAAATCAAAAACAGTAGTTGCAAGCAAACACACCATAAAAGAATGCCCCCAAAAAGGTTGTATGAAAAGTGTTTGTCATAAGGCCTGCCTAAGAGGGGATGGAGGGAGGGCAACCTGGACTGCAGCTGTATGAGCACTCTAACATCTACATTTACGGTAGGTACAAAACTGTACTATGTTCATCGTGCATACAGCTGCAGTCATAACAGATGGGTAGAATCCCAAAGCTAAGTAAGGGTGGTAGGCACTAAGTGGAACTAGGAGGGGCTAGGATGCCCTGCAGGGCTGCTGTGGCAAAGCCTGCTCTAGATTTAGAGTATAGTGGGAGGTGATAGTGCTTGGAGAAAGAGGTGGCTGCTTCCAAAATGTCCTTGGTAGGGACCCCCCTGAGGAAGGCTGCAGAGGTAGCTGTGGCTCTGGTGGAGTGGGATCTGATGCATGCAGGCACAGTTTTTCCATGAAATGAGTAACAAAAGCGTATGCAGTGGGTTATCCATTTTGAAATTGTCCATTTGGAAATAGCTTTTCCTTGAGCACCTGCAGCATAGGACACAAAGAGTTGCTCAGATTTCCTGAATGGCTTTGTCCTGTCCAAGTAGTAACGAAGTTGTTTGCGAATGTCCAAGGAATGTAGTAGTCTTTCCCCTTTGTTTTGTGGATTAGAATAAAAGGTAGGTAAGTGGATAGTCTGATACAAAGCTACACTGGATACTACCTTTGGCATAAAGGTAGGGTTGGGTTCGTAAGGAAACTCTGTCCTGATGGAAAATGATGAATGGTTGCACAGCCATGAGGGCCTGTAGCTCCGAAACCCTATGAGCTGAGGTGATAGCCAGAAGAAAGGCCGTTTCCCATGACAAGTACTGTAACTCTGATGAAGAAGCTGGCTCGAAGGGAGGCAGGGTCAGCTTTTCCAATACTAAGTTGAGGTCCCAAGCAGGGACTGGTGGTTTCTTGGGGGTTTTATATTCTTTGCCCCTCTGAGGAACTGCCTTAAGAGAGGATGAGAGAATAAAGGAGGGTCTGTGTTGTATTGTGCAGAAATGGCTGACGCGTGGATCTTGATGGAGGAGAAGGAAAGTCCATTGTTTAACATCTCAGCTAGGTACTGTAAAATTTGAGGTATGTTTAATACCCAAGGATTCTGTCCCTTTTCTTGATTCCAGGCACAAAATAGTTTCCATTTGGCGGAGTAGGCCTTTCTAGTAGAAGGTCTTCTGGCCTCCAAGATGACATCCTGCACCTCCTTGGAGAGAAGAAACTGTTGGGAAATCAAGGAATTCTCCATGGAGCTAGATTTAGCGTTTTGAGATGGCTGTGAAGGGTTTTGTAGTTGTGCTGGGACAACAGAAGAGGGACTAGAGGTACGATCCATGGTGGGGAATGTGTCAGGCTCTTCAGGAGCGGATACCAGTGTTGTCTTGGCCAGTCTGGAGCAATGAGAATCATTTTCGGTCTCTCTGCTCTGGCTTTTAATAGAACTTTGGGCAGCAGAGGAAGAGGCGGGAAGGCACAGACTGATAATGTTGCCCAATTGAAGGAAAGTGCGTCCACTTTCCAGGCCTGTGGATGATAGGTTCTTGAACAAAATGTTTTCAACTGGCAATTTCTGTGGGTAGCAAAAAGATCTATGTCTGGCTGTCCCCATGCCTGAGTTATCTTTGTGAAAACTTGAAGATGCAACTTCCATTCGTGTGGATCTGTCAATATTTCTGCTTAGGTTGTCTGCCAGTGTGTTTTCCTTCCCTGGCAGGAATTGCGCCTGTAGTTGAATTTGCAATTCCAGTGCTGTGTTCCATAGGGTCATGGCTTGCCTGCACAGGGGGTATGAATGAGTTCCTCCCTGTTTATGTACCACATCACTGTGGTGTTGTCTGTCCTTATCAATAGCTGGCCTGGATGCAGTAGGTCTTGGAAGGTCATAATAGCCTTTTGCACGGCTAGCATTTCCTTTTGGTTGATTTGAAGGTGCTTCTCTTTTCGGGTCCATTTTCCCTGAATGCACTGATCTGTCATGTGCGCTCCCCAGGTACAGTCTGAGGCATCTGTTGTGATGATTTGAGTTGCTTGAGGTACACAGAAAGGAAGACCTTTGTTTCTTTGGCAAGCTTGAGCCCACCACATAAATTCCTTTTTAAGGCATGGAATGAGTGGTATAATTGCTTCCAAGCTGTGGCTGTGTTGAGACCATAAGTTTTTTAGGTACCATTGAAGTTTCCTCATATGCAGCTTTGCACATGGGATTAGTAGGATGCAAGATGCCATGAATCCCAGAGCCTGCAGGATTTTCCTTGCAGTTAGCCTGGTGTAAGTTGCCATTTTTCTGAAGTATTGAGACAGTTGCCCTTGCTTTTCTGGCGTGAGGTAGGCCATCTGGATGGTTGTATCCAAGCTGGGACCCAGGAAAATTATTTGTTGAGAGGGTATTAGTTTTGATTTCCTTTTGTTGACTGTGTATCCCAGGAAGTTCAATAGTTTTATTACAAACGCCAGGTGCTGCAGTAGTATGTCCTTGCTGTCCGCTTGGATCAGGCAGTCATCCAGATATGGGTAGATTTGTATCTCTTGTAGTCTGCAGAAGGCGATTACTGATGCCAGGCATTTCGTAAACACTCTAGGCTCAGTAGATAAGCCAAAGGGCAATGCAGAGAATTGGTAATGGGTTGAACCTGCAAGAAATCTGAGGTATCTTCTGCAATCTTGTCTGATAGGGACATGCAGGTATGCCTCCTTGAGGTCCAATGTTACCAGCCAAGACTCCTTGCCCAGCATGGGAAGAAGCTGCTGTAATGTGAGCATCTTGAATTTTGGCATCTGTAGGTATGTGTTAAGGATGGATAGGTCTAAGATTGGTCTCCAATCTTTGTCTTTCCTTGGTACCAGGAATAGTCTGGAATAAAACCCTTGATCTTGTTCCTTTGCAGGTACCTCTTGAATTGCTTTCATGTCCATGAGAGCTGAAATTTGTTTTTGTGCCTCTGCCCTTTGATTTTGTGGCAGGTTTGGCATGCCTCTCATTTTTGGAAGGGTGTGAAAGTGGAACCTGTAGCCTCAGTCTATAATGTCCAGAATCCATTTGTCTCTTGTAACAATATGCCAATTTTTTGAAAAAATTGTCAGTTTTCCGCCCAAAGGTGCTGCCATTAAAGCTTTGCTTGGCAGGTGTAGGGGGAAGTTATTGTGTCTGTTTTCTAAAAGACTGATCTGTCTTCTCCACCTCTTGGGGTTGGTGCTTGCCACTGTCTGGCTCTGAAAGATCCTTGGGGTTGCCCTCTACCCCTTGGACGCCTGTATCTGCCCCTTTGAGGTCTGTCCGTGGCTGGAAAGGACCATTTTTTTGAAGGCCAGTTTCTGCTGAAACGTGGAGGCTGTACCTGCAGGAAATCTTTCACTGTTTGCATTGATTTCGCTTTTTCCTCCATTTTCTTTAGTACCTCCTCAGCTTTAACACCAAACAATACATCTTTTTGAAGAGGTGCATCTAATAATTTAGCTTTGACATGATCTGGTAAGGATTGCTCTTTGAGCCAAGCATGCCTACGTATAACAGACCCCGTAACAGCAGCTCTACATGAGGCCTCTAAAGCATCAAAACCACACTGCAAGGTATGTTTACCCACTTGCTCTGCACCATGCAACAAATCCTGCAACTCTTTTAAATCTGGTTGTTCTAGTTGTGTCATCTTGCTTTTCAGCTGATATATCAAAAACTGTTGATACTTTAACATACAGAACTGACAGTTTAATGCCCTCATGGTTAAAGTGGCCGAGGTGTACACCTTTTTCCCCCACCTTTCTAAAGCTCTGGAAGCTCTCTCTGAAGGTAATGGGTTTTTAGCAGTAGAGGCCTTAATTCCCTTGGGACCCTGTGAAATAGTTTCTGGGTCAGCAGTATGGCTTTTATACAGGAACTGGTGAGAATCAGGAACCCGGTAATACCCGTCTGGTTTAACAGGAGCTGGAGGCAAAGAATAAGGATTAAGGCTGGCTTCTGTGTACACATCATCCAATATATCTAAAAAGTACAGTTTTGTACCTACCATAAATGTAGATGTCCGAACTGGATAGCATCTGCAGTCATAACAAATGGGTAGTCCTGTCGTCAGGCAGCCCTTCAGTCGGCCGGATTCCAAAGTCTGGGTCTGGCTTCGGCCGATGTCGCACTTCACCCGACGTCATCTCTGCTGGTCTTCGGGTATAAAAGCATCGGCCGACGCCATTTTCTTCAGTGTTTCTTGCCCCAGATGCCAGTTGCCCTCATGGAAGGCTAAATTTGGATAAATGCCAATGTATACAAATAAGGTAGAAGGCAAATACAAAAAGTAGGCAAATATGTACATATATACAAACAAGTACACCATAAGAGACTCCCCCCCCAGCTAGCTATTAGGAGTGTAAATACCCTAGGAGTACCACAGGAGGGTGGGTAATCCTGACTGCAGATGCTATCCAGTTCGGACATCTACATTTATGGTAGGTACAAAACTGTACTATGTCCTTCATGGATGCATCTGCAGTCATAACAAATGGGTAGAATACCATAGCTAAACTAGGGGTGGAGGAAGTAGAATAATTATGGTGTAGTTAGGATCCCTTGCAGTACAGCAGTGGCAAACCCTGCTCGGGATCTAGAATATAGAGGTAGGTTGTAATGCTTGGCAAATGTATGCACGGAGGTCCAAGTAGCCGCCTCAATAATGTCCTTGGTTGCCACTCCTCGTAAGAAAGCTGTGGTAGTGGCTGTGGCTCTTGTTGAATGAGGTCTTATGTTCTGTGGCATTGGTTTTCCATGGTAGGAGTAACAGAATCTGATGCAATTTCCTATCCATTTGGAGATTGTCTGTTTGGAAATTGCTTTTCCTTCCCTTCCTGGTGCATAGGCCACTAACAGCTGGTCAGTTTTTCTGTTACCTTTGGTTCTGTCCAGGTAGTAGCGTAACTGTCTATGTACATCCAAAGTATGCAGGAGCCTTTCCCCCCTGTTCTGTGGGTTGGGAAAGAAGGTAGGTAGGTGGATTGCCTGGTTTAAGGACACTCTGGATACCACCTTTGGCATAAATGTAGGATTAGTTCTCATGGAGACTATCTCAATGGAAGATCAGGAAGGGTTGTACTGCCATTAAGGCCTGGAGTTCTGAAACCCTTCTTGCTGAAGTAATTGCCAGAAGAAAAGCAGTTTTCCATGATAGGTGTTGCAGATCCGCTGTTCCTGCTGGTTCAAAAGGGGGGAGTGTCAATTTTTCTAGTACAAAATTTAAGTCCCATGTTGGTAGTGGTGGTTTCCTAGGAGGTTTTACATTCTTGATTCCTCTGAGGAATTGCCTAAGTAGAGGGTGCGAGAAGACAGGAGGATCAGAACTGTATTTTGCAGAAATAGCTGAAGCATGTATCTTGATGGAGGAATATGACAGGCCTGTGTGTAGAAGCTCTGCCAAGTACTCCAGGATGTTAGCAATGTCTATGTTTGACACCTCTTTTCCTCTTTCTGCACTCCAAGAGTCAAACCTTTTCCATTTTCCTGCATAGTTCCTTCTTGTTGAAGGTCTGCGGGCTTCCAGTATAATGTCTTTAACCCTTTGAGATAGTTCTGGGTTAGTTGTTCTTAAGTGATGTTCCAGGCAGTAAGATGTAAGGTCTTTAGGTTTGGATGCAGGATGTTGTAGTTGTTCTGAGTTAACATCAAAGGTATCAGAGGGATTGACCACATTATCCCCTGAGACATGCTCCTCAGTAGGGGATACCAGTGCTGCCTTGGCCAATTCGGAGCTATTAGAATTATCCTTGGTTGTTCCTCTTTGATTTTCAGTAGTACTTTGTGTATCAGAGTAAGAGGTGGGAATGCATATGCTGTCAGTCCTTTCCAACTGAAGGAAAGGGAGTCCACCTTCCATGCAAGCGGGTGAAAAGTCCTTGTGCAGAATTTCCTGAGCTGGTGGTTGAGTGGGGATGCGAATAGGTCTATTTGTGGCATTCCCCATTTTCTTGTGATGGTCTTGAAGATGTCCGGGTGCAGCATCCATTCGTGAGCATCCGAGGTGGTTCTGCTTAACATATCTGCTAGGGTATTTTCTTTCCCTGGCACGAAGGTTGCCTGTAACTGGATGTTGTAGCTCAGAGCCATGTTCCAAAGGTCCAGAGTCATTCTGCATAGGGGGTAAGAATGCGCCCCTTGCTTGTTGATGTACCACATCACTGTGGTGTTGTCTGTCCTTATCAATAAATGTCCTTCCCTGAGGAAAGGTTTGAATTTCTGAATTGCTAGTTGTACTGCCAGCATTTCTTTTTGGTTTATGTGCAGGTGCAGCTGGTCTGGGGTCCACAATCCTTGTATGCATTTGTCCAACATGTGTGCTCCCCAGCCTAGGTCTGAGGCGTCCGTTGTGATGGTCTGGTTCGCTTGACCTTTGTGGAATGGCAAGCCTAGGTTTGCCTGGCATGCTTGGGCCCACCATAGGAATTCTTGTTTCAGGCATGGGATTAGTGGGATTTCGGTTTCTAAGCTGTGCCTGTGTTGAGACCATAAGTTTTTTAGGTACCACTGTAGCTTTCTCATATGCAGTCTGGCATGAGGAATCAAAATTATGCATGATGCCATGAATCCCAAGGCCTGCAGCACCTTTCTTGCTGTTAGTTTGTTCTGTTTTGTTAATGCCAAGAAGTAAAGGGGTAGTTGTTCTTGTTTTTCTGCAGTCAGGAATGCCATTTGTTTTACTGTGTCCAATTCTGCACCCAAGAAGGTTCTTGTCTGGGATGATATCAGCCTTGACTTTTTTAAGTTGACTGTGAATCCCAGGGCTTGTAGCAGGCAAATGACCCTTTGTAAATCTGTTGTCAGCTTGTCTCGGTTGTCCGCTTGTAGCAGGCAGTCGTCCAGGTATGGATAGATTTGAATTCCCTGTAGCCTGCAATGAGCGATTACTGATGCCAGGCATTTTGTGAATACTCTGGGCACAGTAGATAAGCCAAAAGGCAATGCTGAGAATTGATAATGCTCTGATCCTGCAAGGAATCTGAGGTATCTTCTGCAAATTGGTCGTATGGGGACGTGCAGGTATGCCTCCTTGAGATCTAGAGTCACCAGCCAACAGTCCTTGCCCAGCATGGGAAGTTGCTGTAAGGTCAGCATTTTGAATTTTGGGACGATGATGTATGTGTTTAAGACGGACAGATCGAGAATGGGTCTCCAAGTTTTCTCTTTTCTTGGGACTAGAAAGAGTCTGGAGTAAAATCCTTTGCCCTGTTGATTTACTGGCACCCTTTCCACAGCTCTCATGTTGGTTAGCTGAATTACCTGGTTTTGAGCTTCTGTTCTTTGAGTTGGAGGTAAGTTTGGCATTCCTCTTTTTACTGGTAAGGTGTGGAAGTGGAACCTGTAGCCTTGGTCTATGGTCTTTAAAATCCACTTGTCTTTTGTGATATAGTGCCAGTTTTGTGAAAATAAGGCTAGCTTTCCGCCTAAAGGTGCTGCTAATTGCTCTCTGGTAGGCGGTGTTAGGGCCAAGTCATTGTGATTGTCCAGTTACAGTGGCAGTGGTTGTGGCAGTGCCTCGCTGGTTATTACCTTGCCACTGTCTTCCTCTGTAGGCATTTCCTCTGGGTTGGTTTCTGCCTCTGGAGCGTCTGTACCTGCCTCTTTGGGTCTTTGATGAGTCTGGAAAGGACCAATTTTTGGCAGGCCAATTTCTGCTAAACCGAGGTGGCTGAACCTGTAAGAAATCTTTAACTGTTTGTACAGATTTTGCCTTCTCTTCCATTTTCTTCATTACTTGTTGAGCAGAAGTACCAAATAGACTGTCCTTATCCATAGGAGCATCCAACAGCTTTGCTTTTACCTGATCCGGTAGAACCTGCTCTTTCAGCCATGCATGCCTTCTTATTACTGTGCCAGTCATGGCTGATCTAAATGAAGCCTCCAGTGCATCATAGCCACATTTTAAAGAATGGTTACTAACCTGCTGTATGTTATTTACCATTTCTAAAATATATTTCTTATCTAAGGGTTCTTCAGAAGAAACTTTCTTAGACAACTGATCACGCATAAACTCTTGGTATTGGATCATGTGAAACTGACAGTTTAAAGCTCTAGCAGCGAGAGTGGCCGAGGTGTAGACTTTTTTGCCCCATCTGTCTAAGGACCTGGCTTCCCTTTCAGAAGGGAGAGGGTTTTTTGTATTGGTAGAAGCTACTGCCTTTGGGCCTTGGGATATAGTCTCAGGATCTGCAAGAGGGGCCCTGAAAAGGTGGTGATGGGTGTTGGGTACCCTGTAAAATCTGTCAGGTTTGGCAGGGGCTGGTGGCAAAGAATCTGGAGCAGAGCAAACATCATTAAATGCATCATCCACAACAGGCAAAACTGGAGGTATAGCTAAAGGCCTATGTTGTGGTAGGTGCAGAAAAGTTCTAAGCCTTTTTCTTGAGTCTGAGAAATCCTGTTCCTGCCATTGGAAATGTTCTCTCATGGCATGTAAGGTTTCCCCAAAAGAGAATTCTTCTGGAGGAGAGGCCGATGGAATAGATTCATCAGCATCGGAATCTTCATAAGTGGACAAAGGAGCCTCTGGCTGGTCTGTAGTGTCCGAGTCCTCTGAAGAATCATCAGAGTACTCCTGCTGTGGAGGTTCTGTTCTAGGTCTCTTTTCTGAAGGCTGAGAGGCCCTGTCTGGGTGTGATTGGGATCCCCTAATTAAGGAAATCAAATCCTCTGCCAGGGTAAGCATTTGAGAACTAGAAGGATGTCTGT
The DNA here is from genome assembly GCF_019279795.1 of Protopterus annectens. Lineage (NCBI taxonomy): Eukaryota > Metazoa > Chordata > Ceratodontiformes > Protopteridae > Protopterus > Protopterus annectens. The sequence continues at coordinate 746,661,391 of NC_056746.1, read as the reverse complement.
GAGAGGGGGCCTTAGCAGGAACTGTTTTAGCAGTTTTGGCTGCTTTGGCCCTGGCAAAGGCCTTGATAGACATGGCTTTAGGAGGCCTAGCAGCACCACGTGCTGGGGTGGAAACATCCAAAGGGATGGTGTCAGATAAATCAGTGGAGGCCGCAGTAGTAGGTAAAGTGTCAGAGGCCGTTTCAGTTAAAGTAGCTGGAGCCTCGGTGGAAATCATGGATTCGGCTGAGGGTTGACTGGTTTTCTCGGTTTCGGCCGAAACCGAGACACTCGCGGTTTGCTTATCCGTGGTTTCGGCCGAAACCGCGGACCGCGAGTGTCGGTCCTTTTCTTTGCGTTTTTTAATTATTTGTGTTGTCGGTTGCTCCGACGGCATAATGTATGCAAAGTCTGAGCCGAAAAACTGTTCAGCGAACTCCGACCGACGTCTAAGCGTTCGTCGGTTGAAGGAAGAACAAGCTAAACAGGCAGCAACGTCGTGGTCTGGGCCTAAACAAGGTAGGCAGTAAGAGTGGAAATCCTTATGAGGTATTTGTTTCCCACAGGTTAAACAATTGTTTACTTTTTCTGACATCGGCTGAGGCAAGAAAAGGTCTTCAACGGGGTACTTAGCTTTTTAGAAGTCTTCGAAGTAGTATTCGGTAGAAGGAATCTCTGGATCTGACCGACCGGCACTTGCGAACAGCTTCTGCTTGGCGCCTGCAAGAAAGACTGAAGAAAATGGCGTCGGCCGATGCTTTTATACCCGAAGACCAGCAGAGATGACGTCGGGTGAAGTGCGACATCGGCCGAAGCCAGACCCAGACTTTGGAATCCGGCCGACTGAAGGGCTGCCTGACGACAGGACTACCCATTTGTTATGACTGCAGATGCATCCATGAAGGACATCAGGTGGGATAGCCAGAAGCTTATGCTGGGGGAGCAGAAGAAATTCCCTGAGCCTTTTCTTGGAATCCGAGTAATCTTGGCCTTCCCAGTGAAAGTGTTCCCTCAATGTATGCAAGGTTTCCCCAAAAGAGAAGTCCTCAGGGGGGGAGACCGAGGGAATAGACTCCTCTGCATCAGAATCTTCGAATGGAGAATAGGCATAATCCTGGTCCTCAGATAGTTCTGAGGTAATAGAAGCTTGATCTTCCTCTAATCTGGGCCTTTTGTCAGAGGGGGGTTGAGAACCCCTGATAAGTAATCAAATCCTCAGCCATTTTAAGCATCTGTTTTTTAGGCATGGTGCCTTGAGAGGGGGTCTGAGGAACCTGTTTTTTGGTTTTCATGGCTGTTTTAGATTTAGTGAAGGCTTTAATAGAGAAGGAGGAAGGCCTGATGACCCCTTGAGAAATGACAGGCCTGTCTACATTCCGAGTTTCCCCGCCAGGAGTGGCGTAGGTACCTGTAGTAGGAATGGGGGCCGAGGAGCCTGTGACCTCGGGTACTGAAGACACCGGTAATGCATTGTCATCGGTACTCAGGGGCTGCGTCGGCGCTTCGCTGAGTACCAGAGAACCGGTAGTCAGCCTTAGCGTGGTTTCAGTAGGTGGTGCGGACCTCGTATGTTGGTCCTTATTCTTGCGTTTTTTGCTCAAAACTGGAGTCGGAGTATCCGACGACATAATATAATTAATTTTTTTGCCAAAAAAGTGAAGGGCGAACTCCGCCCGATGCTTAATAGTGCGTTTGTTGAATCTAGCAAAAAAACGGCAGGCCGAGACGTTGTGGTCTGGGCCTAAGCAAGGTATACAGAAAGAGTGGAAATCCTTATGCGGTATTTGCTTCCCACATGAAATGCAATTAACAACTTTGTCTGACACCGGTCTGTGGCAAGAAAAGTTTCCCCAACGGGGTACTTAGCTTTCAAGAAGACTTCGGCTGAAATACTTTCGTAAATCTCAGGAGCTGGCCGACCGGCACTTACGAACGGCTTCTGCTTCGGGCACCGCGCAACAAGAAAGAGTGGAGAAAGTGGCGTAGGCTGCCTCTTTTGTACCCCTGCCGCACTGACGTCAGGGAAGAAGCGACGACAACCGACGCCGGACCTATACTTTGGAATTCGGGCGACAGAGGAGCCGCCTGACGGCAGGATAACCCATCTGTTATGACTGCAGCTGTATGCACGATGAACATCAGAGATAGGGTGGAGATTACCCGTTATAGATGTAACAGGAGGGTTTAGCGGTCTTGATGAAGAACGAGGTCATCCAAGTATGGGTATTATCTGAATACCCAGAGTCTTGCAGTGGGCAATGACGGGGGCCAGGCATTTTGTGAATACTTGGGGGGACAGTAGAATCCAAAGGGCAAGGTTGGGAATTGCAAATGACAGGAGCCCATTACAAATCTGTGGTATTTTCTGTAATTTGGGTGTATGGGGATGTGTAGGTAGGCATCCTTTAAGTCCAGAGCTACCATGAAAGAATGAGTTGGAATTAGTGGTAAGAGGAGGGGTAAGGTAATCATTCTGAAACTGGGAACTTTGAAAAATAGGTTTAGATGGGATAAGTCTAGGATTGGCCTCCAAGGGCCACCCTTCTTTGGTACCAGAAACATTCTGCAGTAAAAACCTCCCTGTTTCTTTGCTGGTGTGGTACCTGTTCTATGGTACCTTGAACTAGAAGCTACTGAATGATAAGAAGGAAAAGGTGGGCTTGTCTTTCAGGTGGTTGAGGGATGCCAATGAAGGGTGGTATCATCCACGAGCCTGACTGAATGATGGCGAGAACCCATTGTTCTGATGCAACAATCTGCCAAGAGGGAAGGGAGAGGGTGAGATGGAGGGAAAGTGGGGTGGTTTGGTGCAAGGAAGGGTAGTCAGAGGAGGCGGTCTGGACTAGTCAGGCTGGCCTCAAAAGGGCACAGAGAAAACCTAGGAGTAGAGCTTTTCCTGGTTTGTCTACATCCTTTAGACTGTGGATCAGTGTGTGGTGACTGCCTTTTAACAAAGGAAGGTATCTGTGGATAATTCCTGTGATATCTGGGTATAGGAGACACGAAAGGTGTTTAAGATTCTGAAGTTCCTTACCATTTTCTTGAAGGGACCTTTGCTGACGTATGGCCAAACAGGGTTTTATTATCCAGGGGTGCATCCAGCAATATTGTTTGCACATCCATGGGCAGGGGTTGTGGTCTCACCCAAGGATATCACCTCAAGACTGATCCAGATGCAGCAGACTTAGATGAGGCTTCCACAGCATCATAAAGTACAGTTGTGTACCTACCATAAATGTAGATGTTAGAGTGTATTCACTGTTGCAGTCATTACACTTAGGTTATCCTGCTGGCAGGTTACCTGCAGTCAGCCTGAATTCCAAAGTCCTGGTCCGGCGTTGGTTGCGGTCACCTCTTCCCTGACGTCAGTGTGCCAGAGGTATAAAAAGATGCAGCCGACGCCATTTTCTTCAGTTTTTCTTGCCCCAGATGTCAGGTGCCCCCAAGAAGGTAGGCAATATATACTGCTTATAAAGACAGAGTAAAATAAAAACAGTACCTTCATCTACAAGCAAACACACCACATAGGTTGTATAGGATAGAGAAGTATAGAAAATCCCAGCAAAGAAAGGGGGATGGAGGGTGGGTAAAGTACAGTTTTGTACCTACCATAAATGTAGATGTCCGATAGGTATGCATCTGCAGTCATCACATATGGGTTGTCCTGCCTCAGGCAGCCCTTCGGTCGGCCGGATTCCAAAGTCAGGGTCCGGCGTCGGCTGATGTCGCCCTCTCCCCGATGTCACAGCACCCGGGGTATAAAAGCATCAGCCGACGCCATCTTCCTCAGTGTTTCTTGCCCCAGATGCCAGGTGCCCTCAAAGGAAGGCTAAATTTGGAGAAATGCAATAAATTCCAAACATGCACAGAAATATATATGCATATATATATATATATATATATATATATATATATATATATATATATATATATATATATATATATATAAAACAAATGCACCATAATAGATAACCCCAGCTAGCTATGAGAGGGGAAGGTACCCAATAAATACCCAAGAGGGGAAGGAGGGAGGGTAAACCTGACTGCAGATGCATATCTATTGGACATCTACATTTATGGTAGGTACAAAACTGTACTATGTCCTTCAAGGATGCATCTGCAGTCATCACATATGGGTAGAATACCATAGCCATACTGGGGGTGGAGGATCTATGTAAAGGATGGTGTAGCTAAAATGCCCTGCAGGACTGCCGTAGCAAAGCCTGCTCTGGATCTGGAATATAAAGGTAAATTGTAATGCTTGGAAAATGTATGCATGGAGCTCCATGTAGCAGCTTCTAAAATGTCCTTGGTAGCCACCCCTCTTAAGAAGGCTGTGGAGGTGGCTGTGGCTCTGGTGGAATGAGGTCTAATGTTAGCTGGCACAGTTTTTCCATGAAAGGAATAACAAAAACGTATGCAATTCCCTATCCATTTTGAAATTGTCTGTTTGGAAATTGCTTTTCCTTGTGCACCAGCAGCATATGCCACCAACAGCTGATCAGTTTTTCTGTAGCCTTTAGTTCTGTCCAAGTAGTAGCGCAACTGTCTGTGTATGTCCAGGGTGTGCATTAGTTTCTCCCCTTTGTTTTGTGGATTAGGAAAGAAGGTAGGCAGGTGACTAGCTTGGTTTAATGAGACCCTGGATACCACCTTTGGCATAAATGAAGGATTGGTTTTCAATGAGACTCTGTCCTGATGAAAAATAAGAAATGGCTGTACTGCCATAAGGGCCTGTAACTCAGATACTCTTCTTGCTGAGGTTATGGCCAGAAGGAAGGCGGTCTTCCAAGACAGGAACTGTAGTTCTGCAGATGCTGCTGGTTCAAAGGGAGGCAGAGTTAGTTTTTCCAACACGAAGTTAAGGTCCCAAGTAAGCACTGGAGGTTTCCTTGGAGGATTGATGTTTTTAATTCCTCTTAGAAACTGCCTTAGGAGAGGATGGGAAAAGACAGGTGGGTCAGTATTGTACTCTGCTGAAATTGCTGAAGCATGAATTTTAATGGAAGAGTAAGACAGGCCATTATGGAGCATTTCTGCCAAGTATTCCAGGATATGTGCCATGTTCATCACTGTCGCATCTAGGCCCTTTGTGGTGCTCCAAGTTTGAAATCTTTTCCATTTTGCTGAATATGCCTTTCTTGTGGAAGGCCTGCTAGCTTCCATGATGTTATCCTTCACTCTCTTGGACAGCTTATCCTGAGGAGGAGTCAAGGTATTTTCCAGGCTGTTAGTTGCAAGGTTTTCAGGTTGGAATGCAGAGTTTTGTAATTGTGCTGTGTCAGGAGAAGTGGCCATTGAGGAAGAGGCCATGGTTTCGTGCGTGACATGCTCTTTAACAGTGGGTACCAGTGCTGTCTTGGCCAGTCCGGAGCTATCAGAATCACTTTTGGCTGCTCTATCCTGATCTTCAGTAAGACCTTGGTCATTAATGGAAGAGGTGGAAATGCATACACTGTTAGAGTTCTCCAGCTGAAAGATAGGGCGTCCACTTTCCATGCTTGTGGGTGGTATGTCCTTGAGCAGAATTTCTTCAGCTGATGATTGTGGGGGGAGGCAAAAAGATCTATGTCTGGCCTTCCCCATGATTGTGTTACCTGTAGGAAGATGTCTGGGTGCAGCATCCATTCGTGTGCATCCATGATATTTCTGCTTAAACTGTCCGCCAGTATATTGTCTTTTCCTGGCACAAACTGGGATTGCAGTTCTATATTGAGTTTCAAGGAAAGTTCCCATAGATTCATTGCCAGTCTGCAAAGAGGGTAGGAATGGGTGCCTCCTTGCTTGTTTATGTACCACATAACTGTGGTGTTGTCTGTCCTTATTAGCAGGTGGCCTCGATGCAGAAAGGGTTTGAAGGCCTCGATTGCATGTATCACTGCCAGCATTTCCTTTTGGTTTATGTGCATGCGTAGCTCCTTTTGTGACCATAGTCCTTGAATACATCTGCCCTCCATGTGTGCTCCCCAACCGTGGTCTGAAGCGTCCGTTGTAATGGTTTGGCTGGCTATTGGTTTGCTGAAGGGCAGACTCCTGTTCGACTGGCTTGCTTGAGCCCACCACAGAAATTCCTTTTGGAGGCATGGAATGAGTGGGATCAAAGTTTCTAAGCTGTGACTGTGCTTAGTCCATAAACTCCTTAGGTACCATTGTAGTTTCCTCATATGCAGCCTTGCTTGTGGAATCAGAAGAATGCAAGATGCCATGTAACCCAGGGCCTGCAGGAATTTCCTTGCAGTCAGCTGAGTTTGTCTTGTCAGATTCTTGAAGTAATCCGGTAGCTGTCTTTATTTTTCTTCTGTGAGAAAAGCCATTTGGGTGGTTGCGTCTAGATCCGCACCCAGAAAAGTTATTCTTTGGGATGGAACAAGTCTTGATTTGTGAATGTTGACTGTATATCCCAAGGCCTGCAATAGGCGGATGACATAATTCAAGTCCTTTACCAAAGTTTGTTGGCTGTCCGCTTGTATAAGGCAGTCGTCCAGATATGGGTATATTTGAATCCCCTGAAGTCTGCAGTGTGCAATTACTGATGCCAGGCATTTTGTGAATACCCTGGGCGCTGTAGATAAGCCAAAGGGCAATGCTGAGAATTGACAATGCTCTGAACCTGCAAGAAATCTGAGGTGCCTTCTGCACCTTTGTCTGATAGGGACATGCAGGTATGCCTCCTTGAGGTCTAGAGTCACCAGCCAAGACCCCTTGCCCAGCATGGGAAGGAGTTGCTGTAGAGTCAGCATTTTGAATTTTGGCACAATTTGATAAGTATTCAGTGTGGACAAGTCGAGAATAGGCCTCCATTGATTTTCTTTTCTTGGAACAAGGAATAGTCTGGAGTAAAATCATTGGCCTTGTTCTGAAAGAGGAACCTTTTCTATAGCTTTCATTTGCATTAAGTTGGAGATTTGTTTCAAAGCCTCTGCCCTTTGATTTGGTGGCAGGTCTGGCATGCCTTTTCTTTTTGGCAATGTGTGAAAATGGAACCTGTATCCTTTGTCTATTATTTGCAGTGTCCATTTGTCTCTTGTAATACTGTGCCAATTTTCTGAGAATAAGGAAAGCTTTCCGCCCAAAGGTGCTTCTAATTGAGCCCTGGTTGGCGGAGTCAAAGCAAAGTCATTGAGTCTGTCCTTGTGCAGCAGTTGAAGGTCCTGCACTACCTCTCTGGTTGGGAGGCTGCCATTGAAGTCTTCTGTAGGAGCCTCTAGTTTGCCCTCTACCTCTGGCACGCCTGTTCCTGCCTCTCTGGAATCTTTCTGTGTCCGGAAAGGACCAATTCTTGGTAGGCCAATTTCTGTTGAATCTTGGTGGTTGGACTTGTAGAAAATCTTTGACTGTTTGTACAGATTTTGCTTTTCCCTCAAATTTCTTTAAGACCTCCTGAGCAGTGGAGCCAAATAACTTTTGCTTTTCCAGTGGAGCATCCAGAAGCTTAGCTTTAACATGGTCTGGCAGAGATTGTTCCTTCAGCCAAGCATGCCTACGTATGACTGCACCTGTCATAGCTGACCTACATGAAGCTTCCAATGCATCATAACCACACTGTAAGAAATGGTTGCTAACCTGCTGGGAGTTATGTACCAGATCCTGAAGTGATTTGCGATCTAGGGGTTCAGGAGAAGACAGTTTCTTATGCAATTCATCTAACAAATACTCTTGGTACTGTATCATATGAAATTGACAATTTAATGCCCTCATAGAAAGAGTAGCAGAAGTATACACTTTTTTACCCCATCTCTCTAAAGCCCTGGACTCCCTTTCAGAGGGGAGTGGATTTTTAGTAGTGGTAGCTGCAACCCCTTTAGGGCCCTGGGAAATAGTTTCTGGATCAGCAGAGTGGGCCTTGTAAAGAAAAAGATGAGAGTCCGGGACACTGTAGTACCTATCAGGTTTGGCAGGGGCCGGAGGAAGAGTGCCAGGGGTTATGCTAGACTCAGAGTACACATCATCAATCAGTCAAAACAGGAGGAATAGCCAAAGGTCTATGCTGAGGTAAATGCAGGAAAGTTCTTAAATCTTTTCCTGGAGTCAGAGAATTTCTGGCCCTGCCATATGAAATGCTCTCTCATAGTGTGAAGAGTCTCTCCAAAGGATAGTTCTTCAGGAGGGGAGGCCGAGGGGATTGATTCCTCTGCATCAGAATCCTCGTAGGCCGAAAAAGCCTCCTCCTGGTAGTCCGAGAGAGCAGAGCCATCAGAGGCCTCCTCTGAGGAATGGGGATCAGAGGGCTCAACCCTGGGCCTTTTGTCTAAATGGGGTTGAGAGCCTCTGTCCGGATGGGGTTGAGAGCCCCTAATTAAGGAGATAAGGTCCTCTGCTAAAGTTAGAATCTGTGAACTGGTAGAGGGTCCCTGAGGAATAACCCTGGGAGGCAAAGTTTTTGTATGTTTAGCAGCTTTAGCCCTGGTGAAAGCCTTTATGGACATGGATGCAGGAGGCCTAGCTGCACCACGTGCTGGTGTAGTTTTGTCTAGAGGAATGGTGTCGGATCCAAGACACCAGTTTGAGGGAAATTCAATAACCGACTCAGCAGGGGCCTCCGGGGCCGTGGTTGTCGGTTGAGCGGTTTCGGGGGTCGGAAGTACCAAGGACTCGGTTTCAGCCGAGACAGAGACACTTGCGGTAGGCCTGGCCGTGGCTTCAGCCGAAACCGCGGGCCGCGTGTGTCGGTCCTTGTCCTTCCGTTTCTTTGTTAAATGTGAAGTCGGAGTCTCCGACGGCATATTGTAAGAAAAACTAGCCCCAAAAAATTCCTCTGCAAACTCCGCCCGACGTCTAAGAGTGCGTCGGTTGAAGGAAGCACAGGCTGAACAGGCCGATACGTCGTGGTCTGGGCCTAGGCAGGGGAGGCAGTAAGAGTGGAAATCCTTATGAGGTATTTGTTTCCCACAAGTTAAGCAATTATTAACTTTATCTGACATCGGCTGAGGCAAGAAAGAGTCCTCAACGGGGTTCTTAGCTTTTGAAGTCTTCGGTAACTGAATTACAGGAGCTGGCCGACCGGCACTTGCGAACTGCTTCTGCTTCGGGCACCACGCGGCAAGAAAGACTGAGGAAGATGGCGTTGGCTGACGCTTTTATACCCCAGGCGCTCTGACGTCGGGGAGAGGGCGACATCAGCCGACGCCGGACCCTGACTTTGGAATCCGGCCGACCGAAGGGCTGCCTGAGGCAGGACAACCCATATGTGATGACTGCAGAAGCATCCTTGAAGGACATCCTGGACAGCAACAGTGAATACACTCGAACATCTACATTTATGGTAGGTACACAACTGTACTATGTTCATCGTGTTTCACTGTTGCAGTCATTACACTTGGGTTGAATGCCAAAGTTGAGGTAGGGCAGCTGGGTCTAAATAGGATTAGGAGTGGCTATGAAGACCTGCAGAACTGCAGTGGCAAAGCCTGCTCTGGATTTAGAGTAAAGAAGTAAGTGATAATGCTTGGTAAAAGTGTGCACTGAACTCCAAGTTGCAGCCTCCAATATTTCATTGGTTAGTACTCCTCTGAGAAAGGCTGCTGAAGTGGCTGCTGCCCTGGTAGAATGTGGCCTAATATTCTTAAGCACTGACTTGCCATGCTGTGCATAGCAGAAACGAATACAGTGTCCTATCCATTTTGAAATAGTCTGCTTTGAGATAGCCTTTCCTTGTGATCCTGCAGCATACACTACAAACAGTTGCTCAGTTTTTCTGAAAGCTTTTGTTTTGTCCAAGTAGAAGCGTAGCTGCCTGTGCATGTCCAAACAGTGCAGAAGTCTCTCCCCTTTATTCTGGGGATTTGGATAAAATGTTGGCAAATGAATGGTTTGGTTAACAGCCACAGTGGATACTACCTTTGGCATAAATGTTGGGTTTGTCCTTAGAGAAACCCTGTCCGGATGAAAGATGATAAAAGGTTCCACTGCCATTAATGCCTGTAACTCTGAGACTCTTCTTGCTGAAGTTATTGCTAGGAGCAGAGCAGTTTTCCATGATAAGAATTTTATATCAGCTGTATTGGCTGGCTCAAAAGGAGGCAGTGTGAGCATTTCTAAGACAAAGTTGAGGTCCCATGTAGGTATCGGTGCTCTCCTTGGGGGTCTTATGTTTTTTGCCCCTCTGAGGTACTGTCTTAGCAGTGGATGAGAGAAAATAGGAGGTTCTGTATTGTAATGAGCTGAAATGACAGAGGCATGGATCTTAATTGATGAAAAGGATAGGCCTATGTCCAGCATCTCAGTTAGGTATTGTAAAATCTGAGGAATATTTGGAACAAGTGGTTCAAGTCCTTGTGCCTGGTTCCAAGCACAGAATCTCTTCCATTTTTCTGCATAAGATTTCCTGGTGCTGGGCCTCCTGGCTTCCGAAATGACATCCAAAACCGCTTTAGAGAGAGGTGTGTTCTGAGTGGCTATATTATCCGCCATGCAGCCAGATTTAAGGTTCTGAGTTGGCTGTGCAGGATCTGATTGTTTTGTTGAGTCAGGAGATTAGGAATTTGAGGCAAAGTCCAGGCTGGGCCTTGAGACAAGCTCTTTAGGATTGGGTACCAGTGCTGGCATGGCCAGTCTGGGGCAATCAGAATTATTTTTGGCTTCTCGTCTGACTTTTAGGAGCACCTTGTGAATGAGAGGCAGTGGTGGAAAGGCATAAACTGTTAGGGTTTTCCAGCTGAATGATGGAGCATCCACTTTCCATGCTTGTGAGTGATAAGTCCTTATGCAGAATCTCTGTAGTTGGCAGTTGTGGGGGGAAGCAAAAAGATCTATGTCTGGGCATCCCCATTTCCTTGGTATCATGCTGAAGACCTGTGGATTTAGTTTCGACTTGTGAGGGTCCATGAGGTTTCTGCTTAGATCCTCTGCTAGAATATTTTTCTTTCCTGGCAGGAATTGTGCCTGCAGATGTACTTGATAGGTCCATCTGTGTTCAACAAAGTCCTGGCTTGCCTGCAGAGGGGGTAGGAGTGTGTGCCCCCTTACTTTTTCATGTACCACATGACTATAGTATTGTCCATCTTTAGTAATAGTTGTCCTGGAAGTAGTAGATCCTTGAAGGCTGTCAGGGCATTCTGTACAGCTAGCATCTCTTTTGATTGATGTGAAGATGCATTTGGTCCGCGGGCCACGTACCCTGAATACATTTTCTTGCCATGTGTGCCCCCCCAGGCATAATCCGATGCATCTGTTAGTGTCTGCCTGGCTGTGGGTAAAGTGAAAGGCTGTCCCTTGTTGTGGTGACAGGCCAGTGCCCACCATCGAAACTCCTGTTGCAGGCAGGGAATAAGGGTTATTATTGTTTCCAGGCTGTGGCAATGTTGAGTCCAAACACTTTTTAGATACCATTGTAGCTTCCTCATATGCAGTCTTGCATATGGAATTAGCAGGATGCAGGATGCCATGAAGCCCAAAGCCAGCAGAATTTTTCTTGCAGGGAGCTGGGTCTTTGCTGCCATCATTTGAAAGTAATGAGTCAGTTGCCTTTGCTTGTCGGGCGTGAGATAAGCCATCTGGGCAGTTGTATTTATGCTTGCAACCAGGAATATTATCCCTTGAGAGGGCACTAGTTTTGATGTATTTTCGTTTACTGTGAACCCTAGGCAAATTAGTAATCTTTTTACAAACGCCAGATGCTGTAGTAGAATGTCCGTGCTCTCTGCTTGAATAAGGCAGTCATCCAAGTAGGGATATATTTGAATTCCTTTTTGTCTGCAAAATGCAATTACTGTGCCAGGCATTTTGTGAAGACCCTGGGTGCAGTAGATAAGCCAAAGGGCAGTGCAGAGAATTGGTAATGCATTGAGCCAGCTATGAATCCGAGGTATCTTCTGCAAGACTGTCGGATTGAGACATGCAGGTATGCCTCTGAGGTCCACAGTAACTAGCCAAGCCTTCTTGCCCAGCATGGGTAGAAGCTGCTGCAGTGTCAACATTTTGAATTTTAGAACATCCAGGAAAGTATTTAGAATTGACAGGTCCAGTATTGGTCCCCAGGCTTGGTCCTTTCTGGGTACCAAGAAAAGTCTCGAGTAAAATCCTTGCCCCTGTTCTTGCTGTGGTACTTTTTGAATAGCTCTCATGTCCATTGAGCGCAGAAATTTGTTTTTGTGCCAGGACTGGCATACCTTTTGACCTTGGTAGGGTGTGAAAGTGAAACCTGTAACCCTGAGAAACAATATTCAGTACCAATTTGTCCTGGGTGATCATGTGCCAATTTTGTGAGAAAAGTGCTAGTTTACCCACTAAGGGTGCTGCCAAAAGGTAAGTGCTTGGCATTTGCAGAGGAAAGTCATTGGAACTGTTTCCTATAAGGTTGTGATTTGTCTTCTCTGCCTTTGGGGGCTGAAGCACCCCATTGTTTAGGTCTGTATGAGCCTTGGGGCTGAGACCTGCCTCTTGGGCGTCTGTATCTGCCTCTTTGTGGCCTGTCAGACACTGGAAAGGACCAATTTTTTGAAGGCCAGTTCCTGCTAAATCTAGGTGGCTGAACCTATAAGAAATCCTTTACTGTCTGCATTAATTTTGCTTTATCCTCCATTTTCTTTAACACCTCTTCTGCCTTAACACCAAAGTATCATGCTGTAATGGAGCATCCAATAATTTTGCTTTAACATGATCAGGTAAACTTTGTTCTGTTAGCCAAGCATGCCTTCGAATGACAGAACCTGTAACTGCGGCTCAGCAAGAAGCCTCTAAAGAATCAAAACCACATTGCAAAGTATGCTTTCCCACTTGTTCAGCTGCATGCAATAAATCTTGCATTTCCTTATTGTCAGGACATTCTGAGCTTGTAAGCATTTTCTGTTTTAGCAAAGACATTAGGTATTGTTGATATTTAAGCATGTGAAACTGGCAGTTTAAAACCCTTACAGCTAAAGTAGCAGAAGTGTAAACTTTTTCCCCCATCTATCCAGTGCTCTAGAATCCCTATCAGAGGGAATAGGGTTTTTTGCAGTGGAAGCCTTGACCCCTCTGGGACCCTGAGAAATTGTTTCTGGGTCAGCAGCAGGGTTTTTGTAAAGAAATTTATGAGAGCCTGGGACCCTGTAGTACCCATCTGGCTTGACTGGTGCAGGGGGGGTAAAGAATCAGGAGACAAACTGGATTCAGACAAAACATCAACAATATCTAGTACAGGGGGGATAGCAAGGGGCCTGTGCTGAGGCAGCAAAAGAAAGTCTGAGCCTTTTCTTGGATTCTGAATAATCCTGGCTCTCCCAATGGAAATGCTCCCTCATGGTGTGTAAGGTTTCCCCAAAAGAGTAATCCTCAGGAGGAGAGGCTGAAGGGATAGATTCTTCAGCGTCAGAGTCCTCATAGGGAGGAAGAGAATATCCCTGTTCTGAAGAGGAATCAGAGGAAACAGAAACCTGGTCAGAGGAGTCATGTCAGTGTCTTGCCTAGGCCTTTTATCAGGAGGGGGATGGGAACCCCAGATCAAAGTAATTAGGTCCTCGGCCATTTTAAGCATCTATTTCTTTGGCATAGATGACTGTCCAGGAGAATGCTGTACTTGTTTCTTTGTCTTTAATGGTGCTTTAGACTTTGTCTTGGTTGCTGAAGTGGACTTGATAGTAAGCTGTGTAGGTCTGAAAACACACTCAGAAGCCGATGCCTGCTCAGCGGCTCCGGACCCATCTGAGGAATAGTTTCCGTAGGCCGAATACCTTGAGTTTCCAGAGGCCTAGTTGTCTCCACGTGGGAGTCGGAGGCGGCCTGTGGCTCTGAGGTAGCGAGTGTCAGGGGCTGCAAAAGCACCTCGCTGAGAACCGGCGACTGGCCTAGAAGAGGCTTCATCGTCGGTTTTGGACCTCAGATGCCTGTCCTTTTCTTTGTCTCTGCGTTTCTTATGAATTCCAGTCGATTATTCCGACGGCATTATGTAGTTAAACCTTCGGCCAAAGTAATGTACAGCAAAATCAAACTGATGCTTAATAGTACGTTGGATGAATCTAGCACAAAACCGACAATTAGCAACGTCGTGGTCAGGGCCTAGGCAAGGAATACAGTAAGAGTGAAAATCCTTATAAGGTATTTGCTTCCCACAAGAAATACAATTGTTAACTTTTACTGATATCGGTCTGGAGCAAGAAAAAGTTTCCCCAATGAGGTACTTAGCTTTAATGAAGACTTCGGTTCTGAAATTCAATTTCGAAAATCTCAGGAGTTGGCCGACTGGCACTTGCGAACTGCTTTTGCATCGGGCACCGCACAGCAAGAAAGACTGAAGAAAATGGTGTCGGCTGCATCTTTTATACCCCTGGGGCACTGACGTCAGGGAAGAGGCGACAGCAACCGACGCCGGACCAGGACTTTGGAATTCAGGCCGACTGTGGGTAGCCTTGCCAGCAGGATAACCCAAGTGCAATGACTGCAACAGTGAAACACGATGAACATCTGCACTTTGAGTGCCTAGTTAGTTGGGATGCAGTGGAAAGAAGGGTGTTAATTTGAGTTTTAATGGGAGACTCTGATGCCTCAGATAGTAATGTAGAGGCCTTGGAAATGGTATCTAAGACATATTTAGCCATATGTGTTTGGTAGTTGAGAGCTCTAATAGCCAGATTAGAGGAGGTATAGACTTTATCCCACAGACAAAAGACAGCAAATTCATGGACAGACTAGTGAAGAAAGAGCAGGCAAAGGTAATTGCCTGGATGATTTATAATCAGAGAGAGCAATAACTGTTCGAAGGTTCCTAAAGAGATACTGGGTATCCTGAGGGACCATGTAAAAATGGTCTGGACGTTTAGCAGCTGGTAGTTGTGAGTCAGGGGACTGTGAAGCAGCCAGGGAAGGCATCCTGAAAGCCAGTAGCAAGGGAGCCACCGCTGAAGGAGAGAGTTGTTCCATTTGCAAAAGGTCGAAGTATCTTTTTTGGTATCGGAAACTTCAGATGCTTGCCATTTGAAATGCTCCTTCATGAGGGAGAGTCTCCCCAAAGGCAATTTCTTCCCCTGGAGATTCAAGAGTAATGGAGTCTTCCTCCTCTGGGGTGATGAAATCTTTTGAGGACTCTATTTAGGATTCATATGAAAAGGATACCTCTGAAGAAGAGTACTCTTCCTCTGAAACATGTGAGGTAGGTCGAGAAGTGGGGGGTGGGTGGGGCCTGCTGTGTCTGTAGGGCCTGAAAAGCCTTAAAAAGGTTGAGAAAAAACTTCCCATCAGGGAACTGGTTGGGTTTCAGTGTTTAACTTAGTTTTTTCTTTAAAGGAGTAGTCGGTGGACAGAGAATCAGACCAGACGTCTGTCAGAGAAGGAGCTAGGTCCTCTGACAGACTCTGACAGACCAGAGTCGTGGTTCCCCTCCGCCATCCAGATCTGATGGCTGAGTAGCCTCAGTGAACATACTAAAGGTTTCTGCCACCCCAGCTTCCATACTGGTTCCCGGGCCTGGCTTGGAAATCGATGTCTGGGAAGATGCCAGGTTTTCAACAGCCTCAAGAACCTTCCCGGATGGCTGCGGCGCAGCAAGGGATTCCTGCCTAACTTTTTTGGGCTTCTTCTTCGGCGGTTCTTCGGACGGGCCAACTACCACTTCCATACCGAGCACAAGACGTCCGACTCTCTGATTTTCTAAATACAAGTCTAGTCAGCAAGATGGCTGCAAAGTGTTTTCAGAATGAAAGATTTACAAATGGGGCAGGACGTATGGTCGTGGGCCTCACCTAAGCAAAAAAATGCACTTCTCGTGTGCATCCTTGTGAGGAATTTGTCTCCCACAAGTGCACTTCCGCTTTCTAGCTGACATAATAATCAAAGGCAATGAAAAAACCCAACAGGGCACTTATCTGTATCAGTAGAATGAAACTGTCGTCCGATCTGGAAATTTTAATGGTCATCTGAAACATGATCTGCTTTCAGAACTGGCGAACACGAGTCTGGTATTCACTGCGGCAGGAAGATTCTGAGAAGGGTGCGTGCAGACGTCACCTTTTTACCCTACATCAGAGTATGGCCCTGACAAGGTACATCACACGTACCCTCCAGAAACAAAGACTATGATATACTGGTCGGAAGGTGGCGCTGCTGGCAGCAACTCCCTGCTGTTACAAATACTGCAACATGTGAATGGAAAGACATCGAAAGTTATGCATTCACCATAATGATAGATCTGTGTTGTCAATTTCAGACCTTCTTCAATGAATAGGACTGTGATCAGATCTCAGATTCAGCCTTGGCTGTCCCCTCAAGCTTTGGATCCGGTGCTCAGGCTCCCGCTACCCATCATAATTTCTTGTGCAAGGAACAAGCTACCTCAGATCGATTTTGCCTGCTAACAAAAAGGGAATTTTAAAAATTATGTAAGTATCAGCAGATAAATAATTTGGGTAACTTAAGCATGGTGTGACTAATTAGGAGAAAGAAAAAAAAGACAGTACTTTCAGGAGCCAAGGCAAGGTCAGAGAGAACCATCTTAAAATGGAAATATAATAAAAAAAAAAACAAGGAAGAGGATGGTGAGAGGGTAGTTCTGGAAGGACGGAAACAGACAGGACAGATCTGTCATTATGGTGAGTACATAACTTTCTTATCTGAAGTCTTCTCTGTCCATTCATCAACAAATGGGACAGAGTCCCCAGCTACTTTTTCATTTGGGAGGCATTATGGAAGGGCATTCCAGGGAACAGCTGAACCAAAGGAGGCTCCTGATCTGGACTGCATATCTAATATAGTGTGTGAAATGAATGTATGTCATCAACTGGAGAACTACAGAAGAAAGTGTAGATGAAGCCACAGCAGCGGAGTGAGCCTTTGGAATCAATGGAAGTGGCAGCCCTCTTTTTCTAACATACGAAACAAATGCACTACGACAGCCAGCAGGAAAGGGTGACTTTAGGTAAACTGGGAAAAATCAGTGTCCGAAGAAAACAACAGATTTCTTGAAAGATTTCAGTCAGTGTAAATAAAAGTGCAACTGTTGGACAAAAATGCAAGGTAAATTCACTTTCTTTCAAAAAAATTAGGAAGAACAATAGATTAACTGATTTATGGACAACTCAGAAGCCACTTTAGGCAGAAAAGAGGGGTTGGTTCTTACAGACACACGGTCTTTGTGAAAAAGTATGTAGGGAAGCTTTGAAGATAGGGTCTGTATCTCAGAAATTTAACTGGCAGAAGTGACAGCCACCAGTAATAAAGTCTTAAGTGATGAAAACTTTAGGTTATCCATAGCAGGATGTTCATATGGGGGCCCAATCAATGCCTGCAGCACAATAATATCATCCCGTGAAGGAACTGGCTCTGAGGGAAGGGCATAGTAAAAAGGTACCTTGGAAGAAAGTCTTGGATAAATTGAAAGGTGCAAGTTTTTTTACCCATATTAAAGGGAGAAACAGAGGCTTACTCTGCCTTGACTGTGAAACAGCTGGCTTCACATTGTAACAGGTGTGAGAAAATCCAAAATTGCTGGAACAGCGACTGAAACTATCAATATTCTTTTCAATTGCCAAAATCAAAAACCTTTTCAATTTGTTCTTATAAGGCTTCCTAGTGGAAGCCTTTTCAGAGGAAGAAAGAATGTAGACAAAGATGAAAACCTGGCATGCCGAACCATCCCTAGAATTGGAGAAGCTATGCAGTCAGCTTTAGGGACTGGATGTTTGAGTGATGTGACCCTCATGGAGGAGTCAAAAGATCTGGGTCCTAGTCCAGCAGCCAAGGAGGGAGAACTAGATGAGGCCAGAGGAAGGGAAATCACATTTGTTGAAGCCAAAAAGGGACAATGAGGATGATTGTGATCATCATCGCAGATGCTTTCTGTAGCAAATTGGGAATTAGAGGCAGAGGAAAAGTACTGAGGACACCTGAGGGCCAACAGTACATCAGTGTGTCCCTGGGTAACTAGAGTGAAGAACTTGCTGCATTTTGTATTGTGAGGAGAGACAAAGTTGTCCAACCTGGTCAGCCCCATTGGCCAAAAGTTTGCTCTGCTACTAATGGATTGTGGGATGACCAGTGAAGGAACAGGATGGATCTTCTCAGTCTAAGAATAATGGATCTGCCCATGATATACATTACTATTAGAAAGCAGAAAGAGGATAGTGTCCACTGCCACACACTCATGCCCTCTCAACACAAGGGGCAAGATTTGATTTTTTCCTGTTTGTTGATGCACCAGACCACTACCATGGTGTCCGCCTGCAGAGGTATCACACCCAAAGCGAGAGTCCTGAAAGACCTGCAACATCAGGATGACTGCTCATCTCCAATATACGGATGTGAAGACTGACCTCTGTGTGGGACCATATGCACTGGACTACTTTTTCCCCAGATAATGTCCCTCTCACCCCAGTTAGGAAATGTCTGTGATGACTGTTATTTGGAGGGGGGGGGGGGATGAAAGGACATCCCTGCAGAACATAGAGACTGTAGCCACCACTGTATGGAAGTTCAGTAAATGCTCATTAGAATCACATGGGTTGTCTTCTGACTGACTGAACTGCCAGAGTCCATTGCAGAACCAGCATTAAGAATCTAGCTAGTGGCAAATGTGGTACCATGAAGCCTAGAAGACTAGGAATTAGTCTCGCTGGTGACTTCTTGTGAAACAGTACTTCTTGGACTTGTCGATGAAGGGAGGCAATTCTTGTTTGAGGGAGTTTTCCTATTTGAAGTCTTGTGACCCAAGAGCGTTCTGATGAATTCACAGACTGGACTGGTTGTAGCTTGGACTTTTCTAATTTACTCAGAAACCCCAGGTCTACGCATAGCTGGAGCAGGAAGTCTGGCCTGAACAAGCAGATTCCTGGAAGGGGTGGTGATGAGCCAGTCATCCAAGTATGGGAATACCCGGAAACCCTGAAGTCAGACAAGCTGCCACTAACTGCCATACACTTGGTAAACACTCTGGGGGGACCCTGGTGAGACCAAAGGGCAGAGTTCTCAGTTGATAATGACTGGCTCCCAGATCGAAGCGCAGGTACTTCTTGCAGCATCTGTCCACCTTCATGGTGTAGTATGTATCCTGAAGATTTATCGAGCATGTCCAGTCGTTCTTCCTCAGTAGCGGAAGAATGGACTGAACCGTGAACATCCAGAATTTTGTTCAATTCACTCACTTAAGTGACTTGGGGCCAAAATTGACTTTGGTATCAATTTTCCTTTGGCACTAAAGAGAATCCTGAGTTAATTCCACATACTCTCTGGTCTGGAGGGACCTCTTGGACTTATTAGATTCCTTCAACTTCTTAGAAGATTCCTTCAATTTCTTAGAAGCTTCCTTAGTTCTGAAGCGGTTTCTTCCCTTTGCGAGAGTGGTATATCAGGAATTCTTTTGGGGTGTGGAGGAAGAGTATGAAAAGGAATGAAATAGGCTTTGGTTATGATTCTCTGTACCCGATTTGTCTTGAGTGATGGATGTCCAATTGCTAGGTGCAGGCATAAGTCCCCCCCCAGCTGCCTCCAGAGTGAGAGAATCAGATAACCATTCATGAGTACTGGGAAAGGCTTCTATGAGAAGGGACACCTAAAGCCATGGTTTTGAGGACCAGTTCTGCCCCTTGGACATCTATTATGAGAGCTTCCTTCGCCTCAGGGAGCTTTTTATTTACAGGTGTCAGGTGAAAACTCCTGTGAGGAGTACAAAATTTGATCCCTACAGCAGATCGGGATTTGCCATCTTTTTCAGTCCCAGAGAGAGTCTCTTTCACTGTTTGACCAAATGAGGTTGAACCATCATACGGGGATTGAAGGACATTTTAAAATGCTCTGTGAAATTACACAGCTGCAGTCATGTGCATCTTCCTATGGAAATGCCTGTGCAAGCTGTTCTAGAGCCACCCACTGTATCATTAGAAATAAGGTGTATACAGGTTATTAGACACAGACTGTTGGGTAGCCAACTTTGAATCAACTGATTTTCTCCGATCTGCAGTCAAGGACTCTGGGAGGGAATTGGAGATTTTCTTTGTCAAACCTCTTTGGAAGTGAGTAAAGTGTGCCAAATTAAGTACTCTCGCCAAAAAGTAGAGAAGGCGTAGACACTTCCCGAAACTGTCCAGTGCACTCGACTCTCTGTTCTGTGGATGGACAGAAGAGCTATCTTCTTCGAACTTCTTAGTGGCTACCACCACTACTACACAATCTACTGGAGCACCCTTGCTCCAAAAGGGTTGGGCTTTGAGTGCAAATAAAATCCTGTCGGGCTTCTTGGGGATAGGCTTGACTGTGTCCGGTGGAGGAGATCAGGTTGATCATCTCGTCAGGTGGAAGGATCACCTAAGAAGGCAGCCAGAACTGAAAGGCTTGGCCCTGAAGGTCTGGAGATATTTGCTGGTGGAGCCGATGAGGGTGCTGGAAATGGTGATTTTTTTTAAGCATCTTGATTTTTCCTTTTTTTTAGCATCTTGACTTTTCTTTCTACTTTTCTTTTTCTGAGTGTTTGTCTTTAGACTTATCCTGTTTTTTCAATAATGGAGGGACAAGGGGAAGAAGCATTAGCCATAGACTTCCTGATGTTGAAGAGGAACAGGAGACGACCCTTTAAAATCAATTTGTTCCACATCTAAATGATGCCTTATTGGCCAAAAGCCTCAGAGATGGAACAGGTAACATCAAGATGAGAAGGCTCTAGGTAGTAAACTCGCTTCTGATGTACATCCAAAACTTGGTAATTTATTTGAACGAGTCACAAACCTTTTCAGCCCACAAGACTTACCAGCCATCCTGTCGTCCAAAAACAAAGCGAAAGGGAGAGAAAGAACAGAGGATAGTCTGCAAGGTCAAAAAATGCATACTACAACACAGAAATGAAACAAAACAAATCTTTTTAAACTTTAAGAAAAGATTATAGGAGGAAAGAGACAACTAGCGTAAAAGCCAAGAGGGAAAGAAGGATAAGGTACTTACCTAACAGAATTCTTCTTCTGAATCAAAAAAACTAATCCTGAGCACCTAAGACCCATCAAGTGCAGATGGTGACAAATGAGATCAGCGGTAGCTCATTCCTTGCACAAGGGATTATGGGTAAGGGGCGTTGCCCGAGCACCAGATCCAAAGTTTGAGTATGGCCGAGGTTATATCGGAGATTGGATCAAAGACCCATTCATTGAGGAACGGACAGAAAAAAACATCAGATCATTTTTATGTTGTCTAGTGACCACCATGAGGAAGGAGACAATGTTTCAAGACTTATTTGAGCAGAATAAATAATGTACATTTCATTTTCTTAACATCTTTATTAAATAATCACATTTTTATCTGTAACATGGGATAACAAAGAATACAACACAAACCATAACAATGGTTTCTACTGTTATGATCATGTAGTACACACAGATTTTCTTTTTAGCAATTTTCACATACCTCAATATTGCATAAGTTGCTCAATTCCTGCCTTCCATTAAACCTCACTCCTCTTGAACATTACTTGGCTTGTACTGTTCCTACAAATTACATTTCTATGAAGTTTGCTCTTCCTTTCCTAAAGATCTGGCCTCCATTTCTTTTATTTCCTTCACAACATCTATACTACACAACTGGGTAGGTAACCTAGCATAATAGTAGAGGTTCAAAATAGAGGACTGTTGCAGTATTCTTAAAATGTGCGAATTTCACAGGTTCGCAGGTAAACACTAGGCTAGCTGCTTTGATGGCCATTTTAAGCCTAACCAGTTTCTTTATTTGTGCTTGAATTAACCTATCACATTTGATTAGAGATTGGCTTTACCCATTCCCTGGTCAATAATTACGTATTACCCCTAAAGAGAATAACTGGGATAATATCAAAGATAATGTGAGGGGGACATATGCATGGGATATAGCATTTAGGAGCAGACTCTGTCCATCAGTAGTACACAGGGGGGAGTCCTGGATAACTTTTCAGTTTTCCATTTGCAGATCCAAGCTGCGCTTGAATATGGACAGGAATGAACTTTGTTTTATGTGGATAGGAAGTCTGTTCCATAGCAGCAGTATCCTCTGCGAGATGCACCTGTTCTTCCAAATCATTCTGTTGATGTTGCAGAAGAGGTTTAGATCCCTAACCAGAGTATTTTGGATGTAATTTGACTTGCTGATGAGCAGTAAAAAACTGCAGCTATACTCTGTGGCATATCGTCTACTCAGAGGCGATCTCTGCTTAACATACAAGGCCATGTCAAACCCACAGCTGTTGGACATGCTACACTTAAAGAAATCCCAATCCATCAGAGCCACACGCTCCAGGGATCTAAACCTTGTCATCACAATAAACAAAACATGCTGCGGGGATAGGTTCCTGACCGAGAGACTCCCCAGACTCTGGAATAGATTGCCCATACATGTCAAGCAGAGTGCCTCTTTGGCCCTCTTCAAAAGGAACCTTGACGACTGGATGAGAGAAAGGAAATTCACCCCAGGGATCACGTCAGTCGCCCTGCTAGACAGGGGTCCAGGGAAGTAAATAGTGTGGGAAGAAATAGTCAGGGAATTGTTATGGCTAGGCTTGTATAGGCCCTAGGGCTAACAGCCTAGTACCAACCTATGTAAATCTGTTAAGTACTGGGTTGTAAGGAAGCATTGTATGCCAGGCACAGATCACCTCTTGGCAGTCTGTAGGATACAGAATATAGTAACAGGTTTTTGAGATGGTTCATTCAAGACATGTTGTTTAGGCCTTGTATCCTTTTAGTAAGGTATCTCTGTGGTCGTTCCAGTTGTTGCATGTGTCTGGACACATACATGCCAAAGGGGAACTGCATTTAATTACTGGCTTAATGAAGAAGTAAAGAGGGGAGAAAGACATCCATAGATCTAGACAATCCCTTTATTTATAAGCTGTGCAATACAGAATGACTTTCTTACAACAATGAATGCATGCTGGGCAAAAGTTAGGTCACTGTCCATGTCCATGTAGGTCCCTTGAAAGGTTCCCCTGCAAAGGTCCCATACTTTCACCTAGTGTACTCTTCTAATGCAGAGCATCTCTTGCCCCCTTGCAAGGGATACATCCATCCCAGGTATGAGCCAGCATGCGACATTAGTAGTATATACATCTGTGACATTTTCAGAGCTTTCCTGACAAGATAAAAAATAAGTTAAACAGTACAATAACTTCCTACAGAAAAATCAGAAACCTGAGATATTAAAAAAGCAAGGTGAATTCTGAGAATGCAGAAAGTTTTTTTGGGGTGAGGAAAAGAAAAATTAGGAACCTTCCAATCTCAGTCAAAAGGAAAAACTTTAAAATTATACCCCTTACAGGGGATGGAGGGAATGTATAGGTTCAGCAACAGTGATCTATTGAAATAACTTCCATTATGGAAGTTATCTATGTAACTGTACTGTGTTGATTACATCACTATCAGGTTGGGTACAAGAAGAGGCGATGTCTCCAAATTTAGGAGGAAATTATGAAAGAGAGCCTTGGCAAATCCAGGAGAGAATTTACTCTGGTGGGCAAGTATAGTGGCATAACCACAAATCTAATAGCTGGAACTGAAGTAATGAGAGTGTCACTCTCACTGCTGCAAGTAGCCTATGGGTTGCATCCTTCCAAGGGATACTGCACCCAAACGGTCTTCCAAAGTTGTATACCACCACAATGGCTGCTCATAAGATAATCCCTTTTGGAGGAAACTATAAACACAGCCAGAGTGACTAAAAATCTTCAGTACTTTCTTGTGGTCTCATGCAGATGCATCTTTGAGACTTTCCTAAGAGCAGAAGTCAGCTAAGGTTTCCTGTCAAATGGAAGAGACCCCTACCACATACACAATAATTTAGATATATTTTAACTGTCTTCTGAGTTAAATAAATGATGCATCACTTAAGAATATCGGCTTTTCAGGCATTTGGGCAGACTGTCTTCTATTACCGTTACAGTCTCTCAACGGATTGATTTCTGAGGAGTAGTCCATCTGTTAGGGCCCTACGGTTATCTTATGCTTCCTTATTCCCTTTTGAGTGTTATAGGCAGTCAGAAAGAATTTTTATTAGAGGATAAGTGAACTTCTACATAAATGGTAGTGTTTTTTACTACTTAAATTTAAGTGATTTTCACAGAGCAGCTAACTTGTGTAGATCTGTCTCTGTTTTGACAGGGGAATCTTGTGTGTCATTATGTAACATTTTCTATTTTTCTGGAAGGATTGTGTACTGTGTGTACTAGTAAGTTCCCTGATTACTTTCTCGTACTTCCAGAAGTCATACACTAAATGGTAGGTTGTTGGAGGGAGGAGAGTTTAGGAAGAATGAAAATGGACAACACAGATGGAATGTTACGGTGAGCACATAACTTATCTGATGGCACCAATTCTTCATTCCTCAACAGCCGGGACATAGTCCCCAGCTACCTGAATCCCTGGGAGTAATCTAAGGATAGATATTCCTGAGCACTGTTGAGCCAAAGGCTGCTCTTCCTCTGGAGACCTGATCCAATTTGTAATAAGTAATAAAGGGATGAGATTAGCACAAGTCGCAGCCACACCCATCCACGAAAGACCTGGATGAAAATACTGATGAAGTCGCCATGGACCTGGCTTAATAGGCTCTCAAAGATTCTGGTACAGAGAAGCCCAATCTGTTATAGACAAAGGAGATGCAATCAGTTAACCATATGGCTAAAGTTACTTTTGCAACTGGCTTGCTCAATTTTAATTCCACAAAAGAAACGGTTTTTCTGAAATTCTTTGCCCTATGCAAATAGAAATGTAACTGTGAACATCCAACAAACGTAACACATTCTCATTTGTTTGTGAAATTTAGAAAGAAAACTGGAAGATTACTACACTGATTGATGTTGGACACTGACACCACCTTAGGAAGAAAGGAAGGGTTGGTTCTTAGTGCCAACATATTTCTATGGAATATTAAAAAAGGAGGCTTAGAAGACTAGGCTTGAAGTTCAGATCCTCTTCAAGCAGAGGTTATAGCTACCAAAAAGATGGTTTTCCAGGTTAGAAACTTCAGTTCACATTTTGCTGACTGTTCAAAAGAGGGAGTCAAAGCTTGTAATATTAAATTCAAATCCCATGGTGGAGTTGGATCATTAAAAGGTTGTGTAAGAAGGGTACCCCTTATAAAGGCCTTACAAAGTTTTGAGGAACCTAAGGTGGAACTGTTAACTTCTGTATGAAAATTAGAAATGGCAGCTAGTTGTACTTCAATACTTCAATAGCCAAGGAACTAGCCCATACATAAAAAATCGTAGCCAAAAAACTCAAGACCTTTATGCACTGGCGGTGAAAAGGAGTCACTGTCTTTTGCTGTGCCCAGAATATTAGGGGTTATGTATATACCATAGCTTGGTATCTATGTTGTCCCATTTAATTCTTCCTCACCACTGGGTCCTTGGATCAGATATCAGACCTGAACTGACCGTTCAAAAAGACTGATGCTACAAGTCTCAAGCTCCTCCCACTCCCTTAATGCTCTGCATCTCCTCAAACTCCTCAGATTGAGTTTACCGCCTCAGAAAGGACGAAATGGTATGAAAATAAATATGAACACAATAATAATTCTAACAATATTCTCAAATGGAACTCAAGATGTAGATCCATACAGCTCATATTCCTCTAGATACCTCTAGACTTCCTGGAAGGGGAAAGGTTGGTTGGGATCCGAGGAAGAATGAAATGGGACAAGTTATGGTAACTACGTAACTACTAAATCTGATGTTGTCCATTTCATTCTTCCACTGTGTCAGAGTCCCCAGCTACATTATCTCCCTTGGTGGCCCCTATGGAAGAATATGCCAGAGCACCATGGAGCTAAAGGATGATCCATCTCTGGAAAAACTGTATATAGTTTGTAATGCGAAATGCGACTTGCAGCAGGTTGCTGCAGCACAGATTTCATCAACAGAAATTCCGCAAAGGCCAGAGTAGACACTGACCTAGTAAAGTGGGCCTTTGGTGGATGGGGCAATTGCAGTCGTTTTATGGAGTAAACTGTGGAAATTAATGATCCATTTAGCTAGAGTTACTTTTGACACTGCTTGGCCTATCCTGTTGGGAGAAAAGGAGATGAATAGCTGTTCAGATTTTCTATGTTCCTTTGTCCTGTGCAGGTAGAAACCCAACTATGATCATCAAGTAGATGCAGCATAAATTCACCTTTGTTGGAATAGTTAGGAAAGAAACTGGAAGGTGAATGGGCTGGTTTATATTTGCCTCCGAGGCCACTTTAGGCATAAAAAAAAAGACTCATTCTCAGGGATACTCTGTCTTTGAAGTGGAAATATATGGTGGTTTAGATAAGGCCTGTAGTTCTGATATTCTTGACTGAAGTAATGGCCACAAGAAAAACAAGTTTCCAGGCTAAAACCTTTATGTTACAGGAATCAGCAGGTTCAAAGGGTCTCTTGAGTGAGGCCTTGTAGAATCAGATTCAGATCCTAAGGAGGGGAAGGATCTTTAATAGGTGGCCTAAGAATAAATATTCCTTTCATGAAGGCCTTGTATAATCTGGCTGCTGAATGTGAATCATCTAAGACGTGAAAATTAGCAACTGCTGCCAACTGCAACTTAATCGTAAAAAAACTGGCTCCATCCTGAAAAATAGGACTTAGGAAAGGCAGAATTAGCTGGAAAGGCAGAATTAGCTGAAAAAGGGTCAATGTTCTGGTTTTGTGCCCACACTGAAAATCTTTTCCATTTGCTACTGTAAACTTTTTTAGTAGAAGGATTTTTGAGAAGCAAGAATGATTTCCTAGATGGGGAGTTCAGCCTGGACTTTCTTAAAATCACTGGAAGTGGAGAAACCAAGCAGTTAGTCTGAGGTATCTAAGATTGGGGAACTGGCATTCAGATGGGTGAGAAATCAGACACTTTCTGGGATCCAGTATCCATGGTATATATTTGGTGAGAAACCACATGAAGGGGAACCATATCAGACAAGGCCAGAAGGGGGCTATGAGGATTTGAGTGCTTTTTAACCTGCTGGCTTTCTAAAGAATGTTCAGTATTAATGGGATCGGAGAATAGGCATACAGGAGACCCAGATGCCACTCATATTAGAGCATCCTCAGTGGCTCCTGTTTGGGGGGGGGGGGGGGTCAGAGTGAAGTACTTGATGCATTTGGTATTCAGGAGAGATGCAAAAAGGTCACAGCAAGATTAGCCCCATCAGCGAAATATTTCGTTCACTAATAATTCAGGGACCACTTGTGGACTTGATTGATCTGCTGTGTCTGTCTGCTAGAATGTTGGTATCCCCAGGAATCTGCACTGTAATCATAATGTGGTTTTAAGAGATCATCCATTCCTACACTCTCATTGCCTCTTTGAATAATGGGTATGTGTGGGTCCTTCCTGATTGTTGACATACCAGAAAACCGACATGTCTGTATGAATTGCTATCATTCATAGAGGTAGGCAGTCTTGAAAGGCTTGCAACATCAGAAGGCCTGCTCTCACATCCAGAACACTGATGTCCAATTTGGTCTCTGAAGTGGACAACGTGCCTTGGACCAATCTTCCTATGAAATGCCCCTCCCACCCCAATAAAGAAGAGTCTGTGATCACTGTGGCCATTGGGGGAGGAAAGGGAGAAAGGTCTGCCTAGATGAAGATATTGGATAAGCATCCAACACTGAAGATGCCATCTGCAGAATGTAGTTAGTTTGATCGAAACAGTTAGAGGATGATACAGGATGGACCACTGGACTGCTAGTGTCCACTGGAGTACTCACATAAAAAACCTTGCCAATGGTACTAGAAGTATAGCAGTTGACATGGAACCTAGAAGCTCTTAAGATAAGTCTTGCTGGGAATGCGGGTGTACCCAGTAGAACTTGAACTTGTAGTCTCAGGGATGATGCACATTGCAACAGTAGGTTTCCTATCTGTGTGACTGTATTCAGTTGCGTTCCTATGAACTCTCATCTACACAGGCGTCAGATTCGGCTTTGCCAAATTTATTACGATTCCCAGCTGATCGAAGGTGTGCAACGGGGTACTGCCACGCCAAGTCCAGCTGATGCTTTGATGGTGCTGTTAACAATAACCTAAGTATGAAACACCTGGAATCCTTGCAGTCTCAGGTGATCTGCCATGACTGACATGCATTTGGTAAACCCCCTGGGGACATGGTGAGTCCAAAAGGCAGTGTTCTGAATTGGCAATGATAGACTCCCAGCCGAAAGTGCAAATGTCTCCTGGAGCATCTGTCAATATTTATGTGATAGCACGCATCCTGGAGGTTTGAGCACATCCAATCATCCTTGCATAGTAATGGCAGAATGGACTGAACTGTCACCATGCAAAACTCTGATTTCTTGACAGATCAAGTTTGCTCAGGTCCAATATAGGCTACAGGTCCCCCATCTTTTTTGGCACCAAAAAGAAGCATAAGTTCTGCATCCTTGTTGCTCGATTGGCACCCACTGGACGACTCTTTCTCTAGCGGTTTTTGTTCTTCTCATGGCATACTCCCGCTGGGTGGGACATCAGGGAGCTTTCTTTCAGGGGGTGGGGGAGGAAGGAAAAAGGGAATGTAATAACCACTGGAAATTATGTTTAGCACCCAGCTATCATTTATTTTTGTCCAGGCATCTAGATGCAATGACAATCTGCCCCCAAATGCCTCCAGAGTAGGAGGATCAGGCAGTGCTTCAGGACGGCTGATAGGGTTGGTCAGAGAAAGATTTTCTGAAAACCAGATTCTGTGAAACTCCTCTGCCCCTTGGATGGTGTCTCCCATTAAATACTTGTCCTGCGCTTCTGGGTAAGGATTCATCATGAGAATCTGGGAAAGTACCCAGAGACTTCCTGAATCACATTTTCTTCCCACTATCTTGGCTCCTTGAAAAGGGCCTCTGAGGGGTAGAAAACATGATCCCTAGAGCAGACAGGGTCTCTCTCTCTCTCTTGCTCACTGTGGCTAAGTGTGTTCTTGACTGATGGTCTGAACAAAGAACCATCAAAGAGGGTATTAGTAAAAGATGCCTTAAACGGTTCTGCAAACCCACAAAGCCTCAACCAGGGCTTGGGTTCAGCAAACCTACAAAGTCTCAACCAGGCTTATCTCCGTAGGGCTATGCCCAATCTGGCTGCTCAAGTGGTACCTTCTGCAGCATTAGAAATCAATCTCATCGATGAGTTAGACAAAGACTCAAGAGTTGGGGATAGACTTTGTTGGAGTCCTACTCCGATATGCACTCAAAGAATTGGTGAGCTCCTTGACCAAATCTCTTCGAAGACATGTAGTGTGCGCCAAATAGTTTAGCGTTCTCAAAGTAAAGGTTGCTGAGGTGTGTAAGCACTTCCCACATCTGTCCAAGGCCTATGACTCCTTGTTCAGGGGATGGACAGAGGAGCTCTGCTCCACTACCACCTCCTTTGTGGCCACTGACACTATGACAGCATCAACCACAAAACCTTTACTCCAGTGAAGACAAGCTGAAGAGGGGATGAAGGAACTTGTCCGCAAACTTGGTGAAAGCCTCCACAGTGTCAGGTTCCTTCCAAGTGCAGCGGGAGACCAAATCAATAAGCTCGTCCGCTGGCAGGGACACCCAGTATGTAGATGAGCCCATCTTGGAACACCTCCAGAAACACCAATTCCTCAGAAAAAGGGGGACAAGGCAGACCACTCACCCTTGCACATCTCTACGATATCGCTGAAGGAAATATCACTGGGTGGAGATCGAGAAGACCCTTCTCCCTCATCAAAATTGGTGTTTTCAGTCAAAGACTCCAAAGGGGAGTCTACGTGCTTCCTCTTGCACCTCCTCCGTGGGAAAGTCAGGGAAGGACTCAGAAGAGAACGTGGCCGCTAACAGAGGGGTCTAGAGGATTTCATGGACAGGCTGACCATGGACAGGACAACTGGGACCAAGGCTCGGACCAGATACCAGATGAGGGACTGCATAGGTTTTGAGGGAAGAGGAGATGCATCTCTAGGTCTACAGAATGCCCTCTCAACCACCTGAAAGGTAGACAAACTCGGACAGCCTTCTTCCTGTCTCCTTGAAGCCGAAGCAGGAGAAAAAAGACACCACCCTGAATTCACTACCCCCAGACAACACTGGCCCAGAACTAGTGAGGGCCGAAGCCCCAAGGGAGACCAGGTCGGAGCAGAGACCACTCTCCCCTCCAGCCAGCGCTGGCACTGACATCTCAGGTCCGGGGCCCACTCTGCTCGGACAGCATCAGAGTCGAGCCGGACTGGAACACTGCTGGAGTCAAGGAAAGCACCAACCTCAGTTCAAACGACATCTCTCTCAGGTATCCAGATCCTGGGGTTCCGAAGCAGATTGTCGGATCGGAAGACTTGTTGCAGTAAGTGGTGATGGGGCTCTCATATCCAAGATGGGATGGAGATGGTAAAAACCCATTCTCAATCCGAGCCTTGAGCAAACTCCACATCATCCTGACCACGTTGGAAAAGGAACGTCTAGAGGAGACTGAACAGTGGGTAGAACTCACTGGAGATGGTGATTTTTTGGGTCTCAGCACATGGCTTCGAGATCTTGGATTGGAAGCCTTCAGACCCCAAGAAGACTCACTCCAAGGAGGTGAACTCGGAATCAAAACCACCTTTGATGGATGAGAGGGCACCCTAGGAAAGTACAGTTGTGTACACTTACCATAAATGTGCATGTTGAGTGCATTCACTGTTGCAGTCATCACCTGTGGGCTATCCTTGCTGTGGTAGCCCTCGGCTGGCCCGAATACCAGAGTATGTTTTTTTTGTGTCAGCTGCAGTCGCCTGTAGTCTGTCAGGTTTTCATGCTATAAAGCAAGGCAGCTGATGTTATTACATCAGTTTTTCTTGCCCTAACCTGTCAGAAGCACAAGGAAATAAAGGAAAAGTTGTCCTGGTGGCTAAATGCCACCGTGGGAAGCTCATGTCCCCTAGGGGAAGATGCTATATGGGGGATGGAGGGAGGGGAAAAGTACAGTTGTGTACACTTACAATAAATGTAGATGTTAGAGTGTATTCACTGTTGCAGTCCTAACAAATGGGTTATCCGGCTCCCGGTAGCCCTCAGGTCGGCCAGAATACCAAAGGTAAGTAAAAATGTTGCTATCAGTTGTAAAGGACCTCAGGGCGTCCGATACAAAAGGAGGCAGCCATCACTTTCCTCAGTCTTTCTTGCCATAACAGGTCAGGAGCCCCCAGAAAATAAGGCTTAAATCAAAAACCAATTTGACAAATAAAAATTAAGCCTTTACCTCAGAAAAAAAGAACAGGAGAGGACCACAAAAAGGGGGAAGGAGGGAGGGAAATCAGGACTGCAACAGTGAATACACTCGAACATCTATATTTATGGTAAGTGTACATAACTGTACTATGTTCGTGTTTCACTGTTGCAGTCCTAACAAATGGGTTGACTACCAAAGCCTAGAGAAAAAAGGGGGGAGGAACCAACAACATCAAGGGTTGGAGATAATGCCCTGCAACACCGCAGTGGCAAATGCTGCTCTGGAAAACAGAGGCAAATTATAATGCTTTGTGAAAGTGTGAACAGAAGACCATGTGGCAGCCTTCAAAATGTCTTTAGTAGGGACACCCCTTAGAAAGGCTATCGAAGTGGAAGACGCTCTAGCAGAGTGGGTCCTTACACCTAGAGGAGGAGCTTTGCCATGAAAAGAATAACAAAAAGTAATGCAGTGTGCAATCCATTTAAAAATGGTCTGCTTAGAAATAGCCTTGCCCTGGGCTCCAGGGGCAAAACTGACCAATAACTCTGCTGATTTCCGAAGGTCCTTAGTCCTGTCCAGGTAAAACCCGAGCTGTATGTGCACATCAAGAGAATGTAGGATTACTTTCACCTCTCTTGCGAGGATTAGGAAAGAAGGTAGGAAGATGTATGGACTGATTAAGAGTCAGGCTGGAAACCACCTTAGGCATAAAGGAGGGATTAGTCCTCAGAGAGACTATCTGCATGGAAAATAAGAAAAGGCTCCACGGCCAAAGCTTGCAGCTCCGAAACCCTCCTTGCTGAAGTTATCACCAAGAAGAAGGCAGTCTTTCAAGAGGGAAACTTTAAACCTGTACAGGCACAGCTGGCTCAAAAGGAGGAAGAGTGAGTTTCTCCAGAAAACAATTAAGATCCCAGGCTGGAGTAGGTACTCTTCTGGGATGTTTTAGATTGCAAGCACCTCAGAAACATTTTCATCAGGAGATGAGAGAAAATGGGCTGTTCAAGAGAACAATGAGCAGAGATGGCTGAAGCATGGATCTTGATAGAGGAAAAAAAAGACCACCCAGAAACAAATCAGCCAGGTATTCAAGGATCAGAGGAAGGGTAGGTTGTGAAGCAGACTCCCCCCCCTCTAGACTGCATCCATTGAGAGAACCTTTCCCATTTGCCAGCGTAGGATTTCCTAGTGCTAGGCCTCCTGGCTTCCCTCAGTATGTCAACTACCTGTTGGGAAAGGAAGGAAGAAAGGGAAGGAGTCATACAATGAGCCATGCTGCCAAATGGAGAGACTGAAGATGAGGATGTAGAATGTTCCCCCTTTCCTGAACCAAAAGATCTGGCTTCAGAGGAAGATGCCAAAGAGGAAGATGGGAGAGACTGTGAAGCAGCGGATTACCAATGCTGTCTGGGCCAGTCCGGAGCTATGAGAATAGTCCTTGTAAGTTCGTCCCTGTTCACTAATACTCTGGAAAGAAGAGGAGGGAAGGGGTACACAGATAGCAACGTCCAAGGGAAGGACAGAGCATCCACTTTCCAGGCTCTGCTGTGCTGCTGTCTGGTGCAAAAGACAGGTAGCAGATGGTTCTCTGGGGAGGAGAAAAGATCCACCCGAGGAGTGCCCCAACGTTGAATTACGCTGTAAAAGACTGCTCTGTTCAGCTGCCACTCGTGAGGATCCAGGGTTTTCTGCTCAACTTGTCTGCCAAAACACTGAGCCTTCCTGGAAGAAATTGAGCTAGGAGATGCAGGTCCAGGGATGCTGCCATGGACCAAAGATTCATGCTTTGCCTGCACAGGGGGTAAGAGCGAGTCCCTCGCTGCTTGTTGATGTACCACATGACAGTAGTTGTTGTCTGTCCTGACAAGCAGGGTCCCTGCAGAAAGAAGATGCTTGAAAGCTAGTAAGGCCTGCTGGACTGCCATTAACTCCTTTAAATTTATATGCAGGTGCATCAGCTGGGCGTTCCAACGTCCCTGTATGCATCTGCCATCCAGGTGTACTCCCTACGCACAGTCCAATGCGTCTGTAGTCAGAACTTGAGTGGCAAGAGGTGTCTGAAAAGGCATGCCTTTGTTTTGTAGACAGGCTGTTGGCCACCATAGAAACTCCGTCTGCAGAGATGGAAGCAGAGGAATCATCATATCCAGGTCCTCAGTGTTGACACCAAATGTTCTTGAGGTACCATTGCAATTTCTGCATATGCAGTCTTGCATATGGAATCATGAGAATACAAGATACCAAGAATCCCAGAGCTTGCAGGTACAGGCTTGCCAAGTCCTTGAAGTAACCTGAAAGAGTTGTCTGTTTCTCCTGGGTGAGATATATCATCTGGGTGGCTGTGTTCAGACTCGCTCCCAGGAATGTTATCTCCTTGGATGGTACCATTTTCGATTTTTCCACACACAGTGTAACCTAGGGAAGATAAGAGTCTTTACGAATTCCAGATCCTTTAATAGCTGTTCCTGAAAACTTGCTTGAATCAGACAGTCGTCCAAGTATGGGTAAATCTGAATTTTCTTCTGCCTGCAAAAAGCAATGACTGGGGCCAGGCACTTTGTGAAGACACTGGGAGCTAAGAGGTCAACCTCCGGGGTTCCCCATTTCTGAGTTATTAGTAAGAAAGTGTTTGTTGAGCTGCCACTTATGGGCGTCCAACAGTTTTCTGCTCAATTCATCTGCCAGGGAGTTGAGAGTGCCTGGCAGGTATTGTGCTAACAGGTGTAGATGCATGGAAGGGGCTGTGAACCAAAGGGTCATAGCCAGCCTGCACAGTGGGTAGGAGTGAGTCCATTCCAGCTTGTTGATGTACCACATCACTGTGGTGTTGTCCGTTTTGATCGGGAGAACCCCTGGAGAGAGAAGGGGTTTGAAATCTATCAAGGCCTGCTGCACAGCCATCATCTCTTTTAGACTGATGTGCAAGGGGAGTTGCTAGGGGTTCCATTGGCCCTGTATGCACCTGCCATCCAGATGTGCACCCCAAACATAGTCTGATGCATCTGTGGTGAGGGTCTGGGCGGTGGGGTGTGTGGAGAAGGGCAGTCCCTTGTTGTGGGAGCAGGCTGTTGCCCACCAAAGAAATATCTTCCTCAGGCAAGGAATGACAGGTAAAAGTTTCCAGATCTTGAGAGTATGGACACCAAAGGCTCTTTAGGTACCATTGAAGATCTCATATGCAGTCTGGCATATGGAATAAGGAGTATGCAAGATGCCATGAACCACAGGGCTTGCAGGATTTCCCTTGCAGAAAGCTGGGGCCTGGTGGCCAGTTGAGAGAAGCAAGATAAGAAACTTTGTTTCTGGGGTGTTAGGGACGCCATCTGGGATGCTGTATCCAGACTTGCTCCCAGGAAGATTATCCTTTTAGTTGGTATCTGTTTGGACTTCTTTTTATTGACTGTGTACCCTAAGGAGGTTAGTAGGTCCTTTCCAAATGCCAGGTCTTTGAGCAGCTTTTCCTGGCAGTCTACCCGAATAAGGCAGTCGTCTAAGTAGAGGTAAATTTGAATATTTGTCTGCAAAAAGCAATGGCTGGAGTCAGGCATTTTGTGAAAACTCTGGGAGCAGTAGATAAGCCCAAAGGGAAGTGCAGAAAACTGAAAGTGTTGAGATCCTTCCCTGAAGTGAAGATATTTTCGGCAGGACTCCCTGATGGGAATGTGGAGGTAGGCATCTTTTAGGTCCAGGTGACTAGACAAGCGTCTTTGGACAGCATGGGTAGCAGATGCTGGAGGTTGAGCATTTTGAATTTTGGGATCACCAAGAAGGTGTTTAGAATGGACAGATATAGGATGGGACACCAGATGCCCTCTTTTCTGGGCACCAGAAAGTCTGGAGTAGAAGCCTTGGCCTATCTGCTCTGCAGGAACGTGTTAGACTCCTCAAAAGGAGAGTAGGGTATGGATTTGTTTTTGAGCCTCTACCCACTGATTTGGTGGTAGATCCGGGAACCCTTTTTGGGTAGGAAGGGCGTGGAAGGAAAATTTGTACCCCTGAGACACAATGTTCAGAACCCATTGATCCTTGGCAATGGTGGCCCAGGTGCTTGAGTGAAAGGAGAGTTTTCCTCCTTGGGGTATGTGATGGTGGGCAGAGGCGAGGAAATGAGTGAGTGAGCCATTGTGAGTTTTTACCATAAGGGGGTGGATTAGAACTCCCTGGTTTTGAAGTGGAGGCAGTCCACTGCTTAGATTTCTGCAACCCATGGGACTGCTGTCTAGGAGGTCTGTTTACAGGGGACCTACGCTGGCCCTGTTTACTAGGTGCAGGAAAGGACCAGTGCTTGGAAGGAAAATGCCTGCTGAACCGAGGGGGTTGTACCTGTAAGAAATCGTAACAGCCTGCAGAGATTGTTTTTTCTTCCATCTTTACCACCTCTTCTGCTTTAGTACCAAATAAGTTATTTTTGTGCATCCAACAATTTTGATTTGACATGGTCTGGCAGGGAGGTTGTTCCTTAAGCCATGCAATGTCTTCTAATGACAGATCAAGTGACTGCTGCCCTGCAAGAAGCTTCTAGGGCATCAAAACTGCAGTGCAAAGTGTGCTTAGTTACTTGACCAGCAGAGTGCATTAATTCCTGTAAATCTTTAGATTCTGCCCATGCAGGAAAGGAGGAAATTTTTTAAGGAGTTCCAAGATATGTTGCTGATATTTAAGCATATGGAACTGACAATTTAGTGCCTTGATGGCAAGAGTAGCTGAGGTGTACACTTTTTTACCCCATCTGTTCTGTGCTCTGGAATCCTTGTCTGAGGCGGTGGGATTCTTAGCTGAAGTAGCTTTAACCCCTTTTGGGCCTTGAGTAATGATCTCAGGGTCCGCTGTTGGTTTTTTAAACAGATATTTGGGAGAGTCAGGAACTCTAGTACCTGTCTGGCTTTCTGGGAGCAGGAGGGAGGGTATCTGGAGTCAGCCTGAATTCAAGTAAGACATCATCCACCACATCTAGGACTGGGGAGTGGGAGTGGGGATGGCTAAGGGCCTGTGCTGTGGAAGGTCCAAGAACTGAGTCTCTTTTTAGACTGTGGATAGTCTT
Source organism: Protopterus annectens (assembly GCF_019279795.1). Taxonomy (NCBI): domain Eukaryota; kingdom Metazoa; phylum Chordata; order Ceratodontiformes; family Protopteridae; genus Protopterus; species Protopterus annectens. Next base: position 746,625,316 of record NC_056746.1, on the reverse strand, counting down.
GACTCTCCCATGTGAAATGCTCCCCTAAAGTATGCAGGGTTTCACTAAAGGAAAAATTCTCTGAGGGAGAGGCTGAAGGAATAGATTCCTCTGCATCAGAATTCTCAAATGTAGAGGGGCTGCATGTCTTCATAATCAGATGCATCAGATTCATCTGACTCTTGTTCAGACAAAACTTCTGGAGATGGATCTCTCTCTTTTTGAGGGAGTGGCTTGGCTTCCCCTAATCAGCATGATAAGGTCCACTGCCATTCTAAGCATTTGTGACTGAGGCAAGGGAGCAGGCACCAAATAAAGACTGGAAGTCGGTTTCTTGGGGGTGGTTCAACCCATGGGCCTAAGGAACTCGGATGTTTTAGATAGAACAGCAGTCGTGAAAGAAGGCGTCTGTTTATGTCTTCTGGATTCGCTATTGCGAAGGACTTCCTCTGAAGACGGTGCCTAAACAGCGGCTATGGACCCATCCAAGGTAGAGACGACCGCAGGATCCTTAGACGAAGATGAGTTCTGTGGCATACCGGACTCCAAAAGGGTCTCAGTAGAGGCCTGCAAATTAACCGAAGCGGGCATCAGGGGCTGCGAAAGTGCCTCACTGAATTCCAGAGGACTGACGACCAAGCCTGGCAGAAGTCGCTGGAAGGTTTATTCCTGTGCTGTCTCTGTCTTTACGTTTTTTCGTACGATCTGTTGTCGGATGGCTTACAGAAGCCACATCGGAATTCGGGGACTGTAAATGGAAACATCTGGCTATAAGGGCCTGATGACAAATAGTTCTGGTGTTAAAACACAGAACAGACTACCTGGGACATCGTGGTCTGGGCCTAGACAAGTGACACAGTAGGAGTGGAAGTCCCGGTGTGGTTTTTGCTTTCCACAGGCGAGACCCATTAACTTTTTCTGACATCGGTTAGTGCAAGAAAAAAGACTTCAACTTCAATTCGGGAATGAAACTCAGGTAACGGGTGACTAGCACTCATGCGAACTGCTTCTGGCTCCACTGCAAGAAAGACTGATGTAATGGTGGCAGCTGCCTTCCTTTATACCACTGATGACCTGACGTCAGTCTGCAAGTGACAGCAACTGACAGAAATACTAAGTCTCTGGTATTCAGGCTGGCCAAGGGCTACCCCAGCAGTGATAACCCAAATGTGATGACTGCAACAGTGAAACACGAAGAACATCTGCAAAGGCAAACCCTGCTATAGGCTTAGAAAAAAAAGAGGTAGGTGGTAATGGTTTGTAAAGGTATGGACAGAGGTCCAGGTGGCAGCTTCCAAGATTTCCTTAGTGGGGACTCCTCTGAGGAAGGCTGTGGAAGTGGAGGCTGTCCTAATGGAATGGGTAAGGACAGACTTGATGTGGGGGGAGGGGGTTCCCATGTAGTCTGCAACAGAAATTGATACAGTGTGATATCCATTTGGAAATGGGCTTACCCTCTGCCCCAGGGGCAAAGCTGACAAGTAGTTGGTCTGTTATTCTGAATGGTTTAGTACAGTCCAGATAGTACCCGAGTTGGCCGTGCATATCTAGCGAGTGTAGAATTATTTTCCCCTTGTTTTGAGGGTTGGAAAAGAAAGTGGGTAGGTGTATGGCCTGGTTGAGGGTCACGTCAGATACCACTTTGGGCATAAAGGAGGGGTTAGTCCTCAGAGAGACCCTGTCTGCATGGAAAATGATTAAGGGGCTCAACAGCCATGAGAACCTGAAGTTCTGATACCCTTCTGGCCGAGGTGATAGCTAGTAGAAAGGCATTCTTCCAGGAGAGGTATTTCAATTCTATAGAAGCAGCAGGTTCAAAAGGAGGTAAGGTTAGTTTTCTAGAACATAATTCAGGTCCCAGGGTGGAGTGGGAGGCCTTCTGGGTGGTCTAATATTAGAAGCCCCTCTGAGGAATTGCTTAATCAAAGGATGACAGAAGAGGGGGGAGTCTGAATCGTAATGGGCAGAAATAGCTGAGGCATGGATTTTAATAGAGGAGAAAGAGACCACTATTGAGCAACCCAGCTAGGTAATCCAAGAGGAGAGTGACTGAAGGGTGGGAGGTACTGGCCCCTTTGGACTGGTTCCAGGAGCAGAATCTTTTCCATTTCCCTGCACATGATTTTCTGGTGCTGGGTCTTCTGGCCTCTATGACAATGTCTAGGACCTGTTTGCTTAACAGGGACTCCTTGTTAGCTTTTAAGGTACAAGCCATGCTGAAAGACTGAGAGTCTAAGTCTGGGTGCAGTATCTTCCCCTCACCTGGGTCAAGAGGTCTGAGATCAGGGGAAGCTGCTTGGGAGGCTGTAAGGTCAGGCTGCGCAGTAAGGGGTACCAATGCTGTCTGGGCCAATCCAGAGCAATGAAGATGGCCTTTGGTCTCTCCTCCCTTATTTTGATCAGTACCTTGGGAATAAGGGGCAGAGGAGGGAACGTGTACACAAAGAGGGGGTTCCAGGGGAAGGTCAAGGCATCCACCTTCCACACTAAGAGGTGATACTCCCTGGTACAGAACTTTTGCAGCTGGTGGTTGAGGTGCGAGGCAAAGATCTACTTCCGGAGTCCTCCACTCCCGAGTGATTTGCAGAAAGAGTTCCCTGCGGAGCTGCCATTTGTGGGGGTCTAGCAAGTTTCTGCTTAGGTGATCTGCCAGGGTAGTGTTGACCCCTGGTAAGTATTGGGCAATTAGGTGTAGACCCATGGAGGTGGCTGCAAGCCAGAGGCTCATGGCTAATCTGCACAGGGGGTAAGATTGTGCCCCCTCTTTTGTTGATATACCACATTACTCTGGTGTTATCTGTTTTTAAAAGAACCCCCTGGCCTGAAATGGGGTTTGAAAGATGTCAGAGCCTTTTGTACTGCCATCATTTCTTTCTGATCGCTGTGCAAGTGAAGTAGCTGGGTATCCCAAAGACCTTGGGTGCACCTGCCTACTAGGTGAGTGCCCCAAGCAATATCTGTGGGGTCAGTGGTGATAGTCTGGCTGGAAGGGCAGAGGATGAAGGGAAGACCCTTGTTCCTGGCACAGGCCTCTACCCACAAGAGAAACTTGGCCCTTATCTAAGGGATCAGAGGGAGAGAAGTCTCTAGGGACTGAGTGTGCTGACACCAAAGGTTCTTTAGGTACCACTGACGTTTTCTCATGGGAAGCCTGGCCAGAGGAATAAGAAGGATGCAAGATGCTATGTATCCCAGGGCTTGCAGGAACTTTCTCGCAGTGTGGTGACTTCTGGAAGCCAGCTGGGTAAAGCAGAGAGGCAGGAAGCTCTGCTTTTCTGGGGATAGGAAGGCTATTTGGGATGCTGTCTCTAGCACAGCTCCCAAGAAAATGATCTTCCTGGTGGGGTTTTCCATTGATTTCTTCTCATTGATGGTGAACCCTAGGGAAGTTAGGAGAAATTTGACAAAGAGAAGGTACTGGAGCAGCTTTTCTTTGCACTCTGCCTGAATGAGGCAGTCATCCAGGTAAGGGTAAATCTGTATACTTCTCTGTCTGCAGAATGCTATGGTCGGGGCCAAGCATTTGGTGAATACTCTGGGAGCAAAGGGCAGCGCAGAGAACTGCAAGTGTTGTGAGCCTGCTCTGAAGTGCAGGAATTTCCTGCATGATTCCCTGATGGGGATGTGGAGGTAGGCATCTTTTAGGTCTAGGGTCACTAACCAGGCATAGGCACAGCTGCTGCAAAATTAGCATTCGGAATCTGGGTATGACCAGGGAGGTGTTCAGAATGGATAGATCCAGGATGGGGTGCCAAGTGCCCTCTTTCTGGGAACAAGGAACAATCTGGAATAAAAACCTTTGCCTGTTTGATCCGAGGGGACATGTTCTATTGCCCCCTGGTATACGAGAGTTTGGACCAGTTTCAATCCTTCTGCCCACTAATTTGGAGGTAAGTCTGGGTACCCTCTTGGAATTGGGAGTTCGCTGAAAGAGAATTTGTATCCCTTAAAAATTATCATTAAGACCCACTGGTCCTTTATTACAGAAAGCCAATTGTCTTTGAAGAGGGAGAGCATTCCTCCTAGTTTTTGATGAGTGAAGGGAGGGCAGAGGAGAGAGGGGGAATCATTGTGAGTGTTTGCCATAGAAGGTTGGCTTAGAACTCCCTGCCTTGGAGATGGAAGTGGTCAATTGTTTGCTTCTCTGCTGGCCCTGGGATAGGGGCCTGGATGGTCTGCCTCTGCAGGGCTTACCTTGGCTCTTTCTGCTAGGTGCAGGGAAGGTCCAGTGCTTAGAGGTAAAGTTCCTGCTGAACCTGGGAGATTGAACCTGAAAGAAAATCTTTTACTGTTTAAATGGAAGACAAAGCAAAATCTGTGCAAGCACCTATTCTTTTTCCCCAAACAAGCGCTCCTTATCTAGGGGTACATCAATAAGTTTAGACTTGACATGATCAGGGAGAGGATGTTCCTTCAGCCATGCATGTCTCCTAAAAGATCATGTTACTGCTGCCAAGCTAGAGGCTTCTAGAGCATCATATCCACACTGTAATGAGTGTTTGGCCACTTGACAAGCAGAGTGTAGTAAATCTGCTAATTCTTTTGCATTGGCACGGTCAGGAAAGGTAGCAATCTTCTGTTTTAACAGTTCCAAAGTGTGTTGTTATTTTAACATATGAAACTGACAACTGAGTGTTCTGACAGCTACAGTTGCAGATGTGTATACTTTTTTACCTCATCTGTCCAGAGCTCTGGAGTCCTTGTCAGAAGGAACAGGATTCTTGGCAGAACTAGTCTTAGCTCCTTTAGGCTCCTGTGTAATGACCTCTGGGTCTGCAGCAGAACTTCTGTACAGGTATTTGTGAGAATCAGGTACTCTGTAGTACCTGTCAGGTTTACTGGGATACTGGGAGCAGGAGGGAGGGCGTCAGGGGCTAAGCTGGATTTCTGGAAAACATCACCCACCACTTCTAAAATAGGGTGAATGGCCAGGGGTGTGTGCTGCAGCAGGTCCAGAAACACTCTAAGTCTTTTCTTAGACTGTGGGAAGTCCTGAGATTCCCACTGGAATTGTTCCCTGAGGGACTGAAGGGTTTCCCCAAAGGAAAGGTCCTCTGGAGGGGAGGCAGAAAGGATGGATTCTCCTCTGCATCTGAATCCTCATAAGCAGTTAAATGATGCTGTTCCTCTTCAAAAACTGAAGTCAGATTCCACAGAATCCTGTTCCATCATAATTTCTGGAGAAGGGTGCCTTTTCCTTTTAGAAGTTGTGGCCCGACTACCCTGGATATGGAAGATGAGATGCTCCGCCATTTTAAGCATTTGTGCTTGGGGTGGTGGAGCAGTAGCAAGACAATGGCTAGAAGTGGATTTCCTAGGAGTGGCCTGGCTTCTAGGCCTGAGAGAAATGGTAGTCAGATCAGAAGACTTTTTGTCTAGATTCGGTAGTGCAAAAGGCATCCTCGGAAGCTGATGCCTGCTTCATAGCTCCGGACCCAACTGAGGCAGAGACAGCCAAAGGCTAGGAAGACAAAGAAGATTTCTGTGGCATACTAGACTCCAAAAGGGTCTGGGTAGAGGCCTGCGTAGATATTGAATCGGGCATCAGGGGCTGCAAAAGCACCTCACTGAATTCCGGAGAACTGAAGACCTGCTTAGCGGTAGCGTCATCGGAAAGCTTAGCCTTGTGTGGTCCGTCTCTGTCTTTATCTCTACTTTTTTTCGGAATGTCCACAGACTGTTGACTGATGGATGCCATAACGGAATGTGAAAGATCACGAAAATAACTGTCTACAAAAAGATCTCTATGGCGAATGATTCGTACATTAAAGAGGACACAGAACTAACAGGGGACGTCATGGTCTGGGCCTTAACAAGTGACACAGTAAGAATGGAAGTCTCGGTGTGGGATCTGCTTTCCACAGGTGAGACAATTGTTAACTTTTTCGGACATCGGTTAGTGCAAGAAAAAGGCTCCCCAACGGGGTACTTAGCTTTAGACCTTTTCAGCTGAAATTCAACTTCTGGTAGCAACCGACTGGCACTCGTGCAAACTGCTTCTGCTACAGGCTCCACAGCAAGAAAGTCTGATGTAATGACGTTGGCTGCTTTGCTTTATATCACTGACGACCTGACGTCAGACTACAGGCAACTGCTGCCAATGCAAAAAAAACTGACTCTGGTATTCAGGCCAGCCGAGAGCTACCACAGCAGGGATAAACCCACAGGTGATGCCTGCAACAATGAAACATGAAGAACATCCATTAGTTATTGGATTAGAAGTATGTGGGATCCAAGAAGGCATTGCAACTGGCAAAAGTAACACTGGCTCAGAGGAACTCCTCTGATGTGAAGGAGACCCCATAGGACAGACTGTAGCGGATCTGACCATTTTTGCCTTTTTTCTGCAACTGGAGTGGAAGTCCCAGAGGAAGCTGGAAAGCCTCTGCCAGATTAATTTATTGTGGTGATCCAATAAAGAGTGGGTATTGAAGGCCACATAAACTTCACAGTCTTGTTCCAAGTGAGAAGCACCTAAGCAATGGGTATGTCTGATTGTGGAATATAGTGTTCGTAAAAGACATTTAAATCTGGTGGATTTGTCCGCCATTGTACACACACACACACACACACAGATATAGAAAGAAACCACACACAAGCACACTACTCTAACCACAAAAACAATAGTCTCCAACAAATTAAGGATAAAGGGAAAGTTTTTTTTTTTTTTTGTTATAAAGACAGAGGAAAACGGCAAGGAAGAAACGTAGGCCAACGGCCGTATGGGAGGGAAAAGCAAACACACAAACCTAATGCCAATGATAACTTGAGAATGGGAAGGGAGATAAAAGAAAAGTTATAGTAAACTCTACAATGAAGATAAAGACAAAGGATAGCAAAGAATCACTGAAAATTAAACAGTTATCTTGAGAAGAAGCCCAAGACCAGCACAAACATTTCTAGACAGGAAGGTGGTAAACAAGAAATGAGGAGTTAGAGGAGATGTAGGGCATTACGGGAGAGGGAAGAACTCGAGACTTGTAGCATCAGTCTTTTGGAACGTCCAGTTTGGATCCAATATCGGATCCAAGGAATTCAGTGATGAGAAAGAATTAGATGGACAACATCAGATCAAATCTTTTCCATTTACTTTCTAAATCTTCCAAGTGGAAGCTTTATGGAAAGATACAAAAATATAATGGACAAGGAGAGCCTAAATTGTTTGGATATCAGTGGAAAGTACAGTTGTGTACACTTACCATAAATGTAGATGTTCGAGTGTCTTCACTGTTGCAGTCATGACTGTGGGGTTCTCCCCTGCCGGCAGGCAGTCCTCGGTCGGCCAGAATCCCAAAGTCTGGGTCCGGCGTCGGCTGTTCAGCCATGCTCCCTGACGTCAGAGCACCAGGAGTACAAAGCTGACAGCAGACGCCATGTTCTCCAGTTTTTCTTGCCCCAGATGTCAGGAGTTCCAAAATGAGCAAGATCCCATACCCTTTGCAAATACACCTCAGAAGGGTGAAAAAAGGAACCACACAAGAAAAAATAAGAGGGGACAGGAGGGAGGGAAACCCAGACTGCAACAGTGAAGACACTCGAACATCTACATTTATGGTAAGTGTACACAACTGTACTATGCTCATCGTGTTTCACTGTTGCAGTCATGACTGTAGGGTTGAATCCCAAAGCAGAAAAAGGAGGTGGTCATAAAGTAGAGGGGGTGGCTAAAAGGCCCTGCAAGACTGCAGAAGCAAATCCTGCCCTAGACTTAGAGTAAAGAGGTAGATTGTAGTGCTTAGAAAAAGTATGCACTGAACTCCAAGTTGCAGCTTCCAAAATGTCCTCGGTAGGAACTCCTCTGAGGAAGGCAGCTGAAGTGGCAGCAGCTCTGGTAGAGAGAGAGTCCTTATAGTCCCTGGGATTTGCTTTCCATGGTGTAAATAGCAAAATCTGATTCCAGGAGCAATCAATTTGGAAATGGTCTGTTTTGAAATAGCTTTACCTTGGGAACTTGAAGCATAAGAAACAAACAATTGTTCCGATTTCCTGATGTCCTTGGTTCTGTCCAGGTAAAACGTAGTTGTCTGTGTACATCCAAGGAATGCAAGATCCTTTCCCCCTTATTTTGAGGAGTGGGGAAAAATTTGGCAAGTGAATAGTTTGATTTAAAGCCACTTTGGAAATCACCTTAGGCATGAAAGTAGGATTAGTCCTTAAAGACACCCTGTCTTGATGAAAAATAATATAAGGTTCCACAGCCATGAGAGCTTGCAACTCCGAAACTCTCCTGGCAGAGGTCAGAGCTAACAGGATAGCTGTCTTCCAAGATAAAAACTTGATGTCAGATGTGGCAGCAGGCTCAAAAGGAGGTAAGGTGAGTTTTTCCAAAACATAGTTAAGATCCCAAGCAGGAATGGGAGGAGATCTAGGGGGCCTTAAGGTTCTTAGCTCCTCTGAGAAACTGTCATGAGCTGGTGGGAAAAAAATGGAGGGTCTGTATTATGATGAGCAGAAACAGCAGAGGCATGTATCTTTATTGAAGAGAAAGACAGACCCTTATGTAAGAGGTCTGTCAGGTAAAGTAAAATCAGAGGAATGTTAGGAATAAGAGGATCAGAATCCTGAGCCTGCTCCAAGAACAAAATCTTTTCCATTTTCCTGCATAAGATTTTCTAGTGCTAGGATGTCTGGCTTCTAAAATGACATCCATAACCTGCTTGGGTAAGAGAGAATGAATCAAAGACCCTGGATTAACCAGGCCGCCAGGCTGAGAGTTTTGACATGGGAGTGCAGAACCTGACCCTGGTGTTGGGACAGAAGGTTCGGAGTCTGTGGTAAAACCCAAGGGGGCTCCAAAGGTTTTTCAGTGTTGGGTACCAAAACTGTCTAGGCTAATTTGGGGCCAGCAAGATTATCATCTTGGGCTTGTCCTGTTTGATCTTTAATAATACCCAAGGAAGAAGAGGAAGAGGCGGAAAGGCATACCCAGAGAGGTTTCTCCAACTGAATGATAGTGCATCCACTTTCCAAGCTAGTTCGTGGAATGTCCTGGTGCAAAAAATCTGTAGTTGATTGTGGTGGGATGCAAAGAGGTCTATGTGAGGACATCCCCAGACTGCTGTAATCATCTTGAATATTTCGGTGTCCAGCATCCATTCGTGTGGGTCCGAAAGGTTTCTGCTCAGACTGTCTGCCAGGAAGTTTTGCTTCCCCTGGTAGAAACTGAGCTTGAAGGTCCAGTTTGCAAGCTAGAGCTGTGTTCCAAAGATTCATGGCTAGTCTGCAAAGGGGATAGGAATGAGATCCCCCTTGCTTGTTTATGTACCACATAACTGTGGTGTTGTCTGTCCGTATCAGTAGTTGTCCTGGTTGTAGAAGATTCCTGAAGGCCAATAGAGCTTTCTGAACGGCTAACATTTCCTTTAAATTGATATGCAGGTGCTTCTGATCCTTTGTCCAAAGGCCCTGCAGACAGCTGCCCTGAAAATGGGCTCCCCATGCATAATGAGGCATCCGTGGTTAGTATCTGAGTGGCAGGAGGCAGACAGAAGGGTTTTCCTTTGTTTAGAGCACATGCCTTGGACCACCAAAGGGATTCCTTTTGAAGACAAGGCAGGACGGAAATCTGTATGTCTAAACTGTGGCAATGCTGAGACCATACACTTTTTAGGTACCACTGTATTTTCCTCATATGTAGTCTTGCATATGGTACGAGAAGGATGCAGGAGGCCATGTAACCCAAAGCCTGCAGGAATCTCCTTGCAGATAGCGGAGTTAATGTTGCCAAGGTTTTGAAAGTTGAAGCCAGCTGTAATTGTTTTTCGTATGTCAGAAATGCCATCTGGGTTGTTTAGAGAAGCGCCCAGAAAAATTATCTGTTGTGAGGGTGTCAAATTTGACTTTTTTATGTTTACAGTGAATCCCAGGAACTTGCATTTGGTGAAGACCCTGGGCTCAGTAGACAATCCAAAGGGCAGCGCAGAGAATTGATAGTGCCTCGATCCGGCCTTGAACCGGAGGTATTTTCTGCATTCCTGCCTGATGGGAATGTGTAAATATGCCTCCTTTAAATCCAAAGTTACCATCCATGCATTTTTGGTCAGCATTGGAAGTAGCTGCTGTAGAGTAAGCATCTTGAATTTTGGTATCTCGAGAAAAGTGTTCAAGACTGACAGATCCAGAATGGGTCTCCATGAATTTTGCTTCCTGGGGACTAGAAAGAGCCTTGAGTAAAAACCTTGTCCCATCTCTGAAAGTGGAACTAGTTCTATGGCTTTCATAGCCAAGAGAGCTTCCACCTGGTTTAAGGCCTCTAACCATTGATGTTTTGGAAGATCTGGCCATCCGCTTGGTCTTGGTAGGGTATGAAAATGGAATTTGTAACCTCTTGAAACCACATCCAGAACCCACTTGTCTTGGGTTATCTGAGTCCAATTTAGGTGAAAAGAAAGTTTTCCTCCGAGAGGGGCTTCCAGGCAAGAAGTTCCTGCAGCCCAACAGAGGGAGTCATTGAGTCTGTTTTCTATGAGCTTGCGGACCTGTCCTCTCCTCCCCTAGGGGTGGAAGCAGTCCACTGTCTTGGTCTATAAGAGGCTTGCGTTTGAGGCCTTCCTCGGGAGCGTCTGTATCTACCCCTCTGAGGCCTGTCTGAATTGGGAAAGGACCAATTTTTTGTAGGCCAATTCCTACTAAATCTGGGTGGCTGTACTTGTAAGAAATCTTTAACTGTTTGCATGGATTTAGCCTTATCCTCCATCTTCTTTATCACCTCTTCAGCTTTAGATCCAAACAAAACATTATGCTGAACAGGAGCATCCAATAATTTAGCTTTTACCTGATCTGGCAAATTTTGTTCCTTTAACCATGCATGCCTTCTAATGACTGTGCCAGAGGCAGCAGCCCTACAAGAAGCCTCCAAGGCATCAAATCCACAGTGTAAACCATGCTTCCCAACTTGTTCAGTGGCATGCATTAAGTCATGTAACTCCTCATCATCTGCACAGGCGGAAATGGAAGTAAGCTTTTGTTTTAAAACAGACAGGAGAAATTGCTGGTATTTCAGCATATGAAACTGACAGTTTAAAGCCCTAATAGATAAAGTAGCAGAAGTGCACACTTTTTTGCCCCATCTTTCTAAAGATCTGGAATCCTTCTCAGTGGGAATGGGGTTTTTAGCAGAAGCGGCCTTAACCCCCTTAGGACCCTGAGAAATGGTTTCAGGGTCAGCAGTAGGATTCTTGTATAAAAACTGGTGGGAATCAGGAACCGTATAATATCTGTCTGACTTAACAGGAGCTGGAGGAAGAGAGTCAGGAGTTAAGTTAGCCTCCGAAAAAGCATCATCCACAATATCCAAAATAGGAGGAATAGCCAGGGGTCTATGTTGGGGAAGAAGAAAATCCCTTAGTCTTTTCTTAGATTCAGAGTACTCCTTGTCCTTCCCAGTGAAAATGTTCCCTCATTTCATGCAAAGTTTCCCCAAAAGAGAAATCCTCAGGGGGAGAAGCTGAAGGAATAGATTCCTCAGCATCAGAATCCTCATAAGGAGGGAAAGAATATTCCTGGTCAGAAGAAGAAACTGAAGAAACAGAAGCCTGATCAGAGGAGTCATAATAAACTTCCTGCCTTGGCCTTTTATCTGGAGGGGGATGTGAACCCCTAATCATAGTAAGTAAGTCCTCCGCCATCTTAAGTAACTGTTTCTGAGACTTGGGTGCCGGATCAGAAGAGGCCTGGGCTGCAGTCTTTGATTTGGAAGGAGTCTTTGCCTTTGTCTTTGGCTTTGCCTTTATTAAAAGGTGAGTAGGCCTGAAAACCCTTTCGGAAGCCGGTACCTGCACAGGGGCTCCGGACCCATCTGAAGGAGCATTGTCCGAAGGTCCTGCAACAGAAATATTCAAAGGCCTAGTTGGCTCCTCGTGGGAGTCCGTTTCGGCCATCGGTTCCGAAATGGCCGACAGGGGCTGCAAGAGCACCTCACTGACGACGGCCGAACCTGAAGCTGGCTCTGCTTGCACATCGTCTGATTTGGACCTCGGAGGCCTGTCTATCCTTGCATCATTTGTGAACTCCATTAGGTACTTTCATTAGGTACGTTACCAAACTTCTTAGTGCCAACTGTTTTCTGTTTCTTTGCCTTTTTCTGTTGATTTAAGTAGTTGGTTTTACTTTTCGTGAGTTTAACCCTATAAAACTTATCAGGTTTCTTGGGGGGCAGGGGGCTGGGAATCAAGAGCCTTTGATGCAGTAAAGGCATCCGCATCCAATAATTCAGCCAAAACAGAAGAACAAGCAGGACATCTAGGAAAGTCCATTTGCAAGAGCTCGTAACACCTCTTCTGTACTTCAGAAATCTGGACACAATCTCTCTTAAAGAACTCCATCATTCTGGAGATTGTGTCAGGAATTGTACACTCCTCTTCCTCGGGCCCACAGCCTAAAAGAGAGGGAATCTTAGATGAATAAGCAAGGGATTTCTCATCTGAATCCACCTCCTCCTCAGAGGAATTCTGTTCCTTACGTCTTTTAAGGGGAGAAGATGACCAAGGGAGATCTGGATGACAAACTATGAGGAGGACTCAAAGCCAAAGATTAAACAACCTGTGAGTGAAATTCTGCCATTCGGTCTGCAGGTCCTTAGAAGATGGAGAAATATGCTTAGTCTTCTGCCTTTTCTGCAAAGGGATGTCGCCTTATAAAATTTAGAAGGTTCATACCCCAGACAGCATTCAATTGTAACAGGACATCCTCGCTAACCAGAATCTGAGGAACTCCTCCTCAGAAACATTCAGCAATGGTTCCCCCGAATGTCCGAAGTGGACGTTTGCAAGGCCTCCAGGGACATGAGTAAGGCTGGATCCACACCAGCCTCTGAAACGGTTACAGCAGAAGAATCCAACTGTGGAGTTGGGCGAGAGATATCCAGCAGAGGCAGCAGAGCAGAAGAATCCAACCTAGATTTCTTGGCCTCCTTCACAAATGGCTGAGCCTTGGAATGGGAAGTTCTTTCCATTGTCTTTCTCTAAAAGCTTAACACATTGTTTTTTTTCCAAAAAAAAATAAGTCTAATAGAGAGAGTTTTATGAAAAAAGGCCTGATAAATTGAACAGGATGTATGGTCATGAGAAGGGCCAAGACAAAATAAGCACGGTCTGTGACTGTCTTTATGCGGAATCCGTTTCCCAACCTGGCATTCACCCTTCTTGGATGGCATGAAACCCCATAAGCAACAATAACAAAAGAAAAAGATAAGATCAAGAAACCACAATGGGACTTATCTGAAATGGCTTGGTGAACTGGAGCTAGCATTCAGACCAAAAAAGAGATGGCATTTGGACTGGTGGCACCGAAGTTCTGAAGATGGCACATCTGAACATCAATTTTATGCTATCTGAACATCACTTTTATGCCCTACACTACGTGAAAGGCATACGTGTGACATATGGTGTGCCTTAAAGCAACCTAAAGGCTTTGCTATACTGGCTGGACATCAGGGTGCCCTTGGCAGGGGATCCTTATTGTAATGAATATGGCAACAGTGAAATGGAATGCCATCACTCTCTCCACCACTTCAATGAAATGGAATGCCATCAAAGGCAGAGCGGTCCGTGAATGAGGTGGCCGATAGAGCCGAGAAGGCATGCTTCTGGACCATCAGCTCCATCTAACCCGAATGTAGTCCACCAGAGGTAGAAATCAGAGCAGAGCTGTCCAATGCCAGGGATCCTAAAGGCAGAGATGCTCCAACAACTTCAGTGTAGATTCTAACACCTTGGATCTGACAACGATGTTATGGCTCCGAGAGTCATCTGGCTCCAACACACCTGTAGCTGGTACTCTGAGAATGTTTTGCAGCAGAAGACACCACAATTTTCAGATCACACACAGATGGCCCCAGATGACTCGGGTCCAAGGGGTCCAAAACCAAGGGGTCAGATCAGACAGGGAGCCGAGATGGGTGGAGTAGCACTGATAAAGGTCTCTAGACCTGAATGGGTAGTATCTGGTAGAACTCCCATCTGAATCCGTGCAGAGAGAAACTTCATCATCCTATCCACATCTGCTTCTGTTAGGCTCATGGAAGAACAAGACGACTAGGCCACTGAACCGGACCTAGAATGCCAGCGTCTCTCCAAAAAAAAGGTGTTGGTAGCCAGTAAGGGCCTGGGTCCAAAGAAGACACATACCAGGTCCGAGGGAGGGGTTTCAGATCTGAAGGTATCAGATCCAATGAAGCAGATTGGGCATCTGATACCGATGGATCTGAAGATTTAGTCTTTGAATCCTATCTTTTTGATACTTTTTTATGGGTTGCTTCTGTGGTAGGATCAGAGGACGGAGTGGAGGATCCAAAAGGGTCTGTGGAATGCTTCCTGGGCTTTTTGTCTGACTTTGAGGTTTGAGCTCCATAGATCGATTCCAAGAAGGTTGTAGGCAGAAGACGTTTTAGAATAAGTTTGTTACAGTCTACTAAAGCCCGTGGGGGTAAACACTGTGCATCAGAAATTGGAAACTTGTGCCCACTTTTTAAAATCTGAAGGCCTTTAAGCCATGCATCATGAAAAAGTACAGTACTAAAAGTACAGTTTTGCACCTACCATAAATGCAGATGGTCGAGTGTATACCCTGCTGCAGTCATCACATTTGGGTTATCCTGCCGTCAGGCGGTCCCGCAGTCTGCCCGAATTCCAAAGTCTTGGTCCGGCGTCGGTTGCTGTCGCTTCTTCCCTGACGTCAGTGCGCCAGCAGTATACAAGAGGCATCCAATGCCATTTTTTTCAGTTTTTCTTGCCCCAGATGTCAGGTGCCCCCCCCAAAAAGGTGGTCAGTAGATAGTACCAAAGCTAAAAGAGTAGCACAAGCAAAACATCCCTCCAGCTATAAGCAAATACACCACAAAGGTTGTATCAGATTTTGAGGTATTGAAAGGTTTTAGTTATGTCAGAGGGGATGGAGGGAGGGTAACCTGGACTGCAGCAGGGTATACACTCGAACATCTACATTTATGGTAGGTACAAAACTGTACTATGTTCATTGTGTTACCCTGCTGCAGTCATCACACTTGGGTAGAATCCCAAAGCTAAGGATGGGAGGTGGAGTCAAACAGGGTTAGAGGAGGCTAGAAGGCCCTGCAAAACTGCAGTGGCGAAGCCTGCTCTAGTCTTAGAGTAAAGTGGTAAGTGATGGTGTTTGGTGAAGGTGTGTACTGAACTCCAAGTTGCAGCTTCCAGAATATCCTTGGTAGGCACCCCCCTGAGGAAGGCTGTAGATGTAGCTGCTGCCCTGGTGGAGTGGGACCTAATGCTAGCAGGAACTGGTTTTCCATGGTGGGTGTAGCAAAAACGTATGCAGTGTCCTACCATTTAGAAATGGTCTGTTTTGAGATAGCCTTTCCTTGAGATGCTGTAGCATAGGATACAAAAAGCTGGTCAGATTTTCTGAAAACCTTAGTTTTATCCAAGTAGTAACGTAGCTGCCTGTGAATGTCCAAGGAATGCAGAAGTCTTTCTCCTTTGTTCTGCGGATTTGGAAAGAAGGTGGGTAAATGGATGGTTTGATTTAGAGCCACACTGGATACCACCTTAGGCATAAAGGAGGAGTTAGTTCGTAGAGAAACTCTTGTCTTGATGAAAAATGAGGAAAGGTTCTACCACCATTAGAGCGTGAAGCTCTGAGACTGTTCTGGCTGAAGTAATTGCTAGCAGCAGGGCATTCTTCCATGATACAAACTTTAAGTCAGTTGAGAAAGGTGGCTCAAAAGGAGGTAACGTATGTTTTTCCTAGAACAAAACTGAGGTCCCCAAGTTTGTGTTGGTGCTCTCCTGGGAGGCCTAATGTTTATGGCCCCTCTGAGAAACTGTCTTAGAAGTGGATGTGAAAATAAGGAAGGATCCGTGTTGTAGTGAGCTGAAATAGCTGAGGCGTGGATTTTAATAGATGAAAAAGAAAGTCCTTTGTGTAACATCTCAGTTAAATATTGTAGAATCTGAGGTATGTCAGGCAGAAGGGTATTTTGGACTTTAGCTTGGTTCCAGGCGCAAAACCTTTTCCATTTGTCTGAGTGGGCTTTCCTGGTGCTGGGCCTCTTGGCCTCCAGAATAACATCCATAACAGCTGGTAAAAGAGGAGCTGGCTGGTTGCTTAGGAGATTTGCCATGAAGCCAAATTTAAGGTTTTGAGCTGGCTGTGTAGAATCTGACTGTCTTGCTGTGTGAGCAGATGAGAAATTTGTGGTAAAATCCATGGTGGTCCCTGGGCCATATTACTTAATAGTGGGTACCAGTGCTGGTGTGGCCAGTGCGGGGCAATGAGCATCATTTGGGGTCTCTCCATCCTGACTTTCAGCAGCACCTTTGTGAGAAGGGGCAATGGAGGAAAGGCATATACAGACAGCAATTTCCAACTGAATGAGAGTGCGTCCACTTTCCAAGCTTGATGGTGAAATGTCATTGTGCAAAATTTTGTTAGCTGATAGTTTTGGGGGCTGGCAAACAGGTCTGTCTGGGTGTCCCCATTTTTGAGTTATCATTGCAAATACTTGTGGATCCAGTTTCCACTCGTGGGGATCCATGATGTTTCTGCTTAGGTCGTCTGCCAATGTGTTCTTTTTTCCTGGCAGGAATTGAGCTTGTAATTGAACTTGGTAAGCCAGTGCGGTGTTCCACAAGGTCATTGCTTGCCTGCATAAAGGGTAGGAGTGTGTACCCCCTTGTTTATGTACCACATTACTGCGGTGTTGTCTGTCCTTATTATAAGCTGTCCTGGATGTAAGAGGTCCTTGAAGGCTGTCAGGGCATTCTGTACAGCTAGCATCTCTTTTTGATTGATGTGCAGATTTCTTTGATCTGCAGTCCGTATGCCTTGAATGCGCCGTCCTGCCATGTGTGCCCCCCAGGCGTAGTCCGATGAATCTGTTGTCATAGTTTGCCTGGCTGGGGGTAAGGTGAAAGGCTGACCCTTGTTGAGGACATGCCTGTGACCATCACAGAAACTCCTGTTGAAGGCAGGGAATGATAGGTATCATTGTTTCCAAGCTGTGGCTGTGTTGAGTCCATACGCTTTTTAGGTACCATTGTAATTTCCTCATATGCAGTTTTGAAAATGGTATTAGTATGCAAGATGTCATGAAGCCCAAGGCCTGCAGAATTTTTCTTGCATAGAGTTGGGTCTTTGTTGCCATTGTTTTGAAGTATTGAGTTAGTTGTAGTTGTTTGTCTGGCGTCAGGTAAGCCATCTGGGCCGTTTTATTCAAGCTGGCACCCAGGAATGTCATATTTTGTGAGGGCACTAGTTTTGATTTCTTTTCGTTTACTGTGTACCCTAGGCAACTTAGAAGGTGTTATACAAAAGCCAGATGATGTAAGAGTGTTCTTGCTTTCTGCTTGGATGAGGCAGTCGTCCAGGTATGGGTATATTTGAATTCCTCTTTGTCTGCAGTATGCAATTACTGGTGCCAGGCATTTTGTGAAGACCCTGGGTGCAGTAGATAAGCCAAAGGGCAGTGCAGAGAGTTGGTAATGGGTTGAACCTGCAATGAAGTGGAGGTTATCTTCTGCAATTTTGTCTGACAGGGACATGCAGGTATGCCTCCTTTAGGTCCAATGTTATTAGCCAAGCTTTCTTGCTCAACATGGGAAGAAGCTGCTGTAGTGTTAGCATCTTGAATGTGGGTACTTGCAAGGTGTTTAGAACAGAAAGGTCCAGAATGGGTCTCCAAGCATTGTCCTTTCTGGGGACTAGAAAGAGCCTTGAGTAAAATCCTTGGCCTTGCTCCTGTGTAGGTACCAGCTGAATGGCTCTCATGTCCATGAGAGCTGTAATTTGTTTTTGTGCCTTTGCCCATTGATTTTGTGGCAGGTTTGGCATGCCTTTTATCCTTGGCAAGGTGTGGAAATGGAATCTGTATCCTTGTGAGATAATATCTAGGACCCATTCGTCCTGTGACGATGCGCCAGTTGTCTGCAAAAAGTGCTAATTTTCCTCCCAAGGGAGCTGCCAAGAGAGTTTGCTTGGCAGTTTGAGGCTTAAGTCATTGTGTTTGCCTTGTAGTAGTTTGGGACCTGTCTTCTCCTCCCTTGTGTTGCAGTGCCCCATTGGCGAGGTTTGTAAGGGATGTGTGCTTGTCCTCTGCCCCTTGGGCACCTGTATTTACCCCTCTGTGGTCGGTCAGAAGCTGGAAAGGACCAATTTTTTGTTGACCAATTTCTGCTGAAGCGTGGGGGCTGTACCTGTAAGAAATCTTTGACCGTCTGCATAGATTTTGCCTTATCCTCCATTTTCTTTAAAACCTCTTCTGCTTTAACCCCAAATAACACATCCTGCTGTAAGGGTGCATCTAGTAACTTTGCTTTAACATGATCAGGCAGAGTTTGTTCCTTTAACTAATCATGCCTACATATAACAGACCCAGTAACAGCTGCTCTACAGGAAGTTTCCAAGGAATCAAATCCACATTGTAAAGTATGTTTGCCCACCTGATCAGCTGCATGCAACAGATCCTGCATTTCCTTGAATTCAGACTGTTGAGGGTGCATGTACATCTTTTGTTTTATTTGAGACATTAGGAATTGCTGGTATTTAAGCATGTGAAATTAATAATTTAGTGCTCTCATAGCCAGAGTAGCTGAGGTGTAAACCTTCTTCCCCACCTATCTAGTGCTCTGGAGTCCCTTTCAGAGGGTACAGGATTTTTGGCCATAGAAGCCTTAGCCCCTTTGGGACCCTGGGAGATTCTCTCTGGATCAACAGGGCTTTTGTATAGGAATTTGTGTGAGTCAGGCACTCTATAGTATATATCTGGTTTGGCTGGAGCAGGAGGCAGAGAATCTGGATTTAGACTAGATTCTAAATAAACATCACCCACAATGTCTAAAACTGGGGGGATAGCAAGTGGTCTGTGCTGGGGGAGTAAAAGAAACTCTCGGAGCCTTTTCTTTGAGTCGGAGTAGTCCTGACCTTCCCAGTGGAAATGTTCCCTCATGGTATGTACAGTTTCCCCAAAGGAATAGTCTTCAGGGGGAGAAGCCGAGGGAA
The DNA here is from genome assembly GCF_019279795.1 of Protopterus annectens. NCBI lineage: Eukaryota > Metazoa > Chordata > Ceratodontiformes > Protopteridae > Protopterus > Protopterus annectens. Next base: position 746,606,365 of record NC_056746.1, on the reverse strand, counting down.
TGGAATCTTCATAAGGGGGAAAGGAGTACCTGTTCCTCAGAGAAGCCTGAGGAAATAGACACTTGATCAGAGGAGGCATAATCCTCCTCTTGTCTAGGCCTTTTGTCGGGGCTTAGCATAACATTTTATGGTGAGAGTAGTCGGTCTGAAGACACCTTCTGAAACCGAAGGTGTTTGTACAGCACTGGCTTCTCCTGCAATGTCGTCGGTAGGGCCTAAAGAAAATGGCTGCGCCGGCCTAGAACTCTCTGCTAGAGAATCCTAAGCGGTCTGGGGTTCCGATTCTGCGGTAGCCAGGGGCTGCGTTGATGCCTCACTGAAAACCGGAGGACCGGCGACCGGCCCAGCCGAGGCCTCGTAGTCTGGCTTGGATCTAGGCTGCCCGTCTATCTTTGCGTTTTTTATGCACGCCGGTAATCGGTTGCTCCGATGGCATAGTGTAATTAAATTTCCTACCGAAGTAGTGTCGTGCGAAATCAAAGCGTCGCTTTATAGTTTGATTATTGAACCTAGCACAAAACCGACAACCAGTGACGTCGTGGTCTGGGCCTAGGCAAGGTATACAATAAGAATGAAAGTCCTTATGAGGTATTTGCTTCCCACAAGAAATGCAATTGTTAACTTCCTGACATCGGACTGAGTAAAGAAAAGGTTCCCCAACGGGGTACTTAGCTTTGAAGACTTCGGACTGAAACTCTATTCGAAAATCACAGGTGTCGGCCGACTGGCACTTGCGAACTGCTTCTGCTTCGGGCACCGTGTGGCAAGAAAGACTGAAGAAAATGGCGTCGGATGCCTCTTGTATACCCCTGGCGCACTGACGTCAGGGAAGAAGCGACAGCAACGGACGCCAGACCAAGACTTTGGAATTCGGGCCGACTGCGGGACCGCCTGACGGCAGGATAACCAGAGTGTGATGACTGCAGCAGAGTAACACGATGAACACCAACTATACAGAATTTTTGTTTTTAAGAAAGCAAGAAGAAAGGAAAAAATTACCAACTATGCTAATCAAGAAATTACTGCAAGGGTACAAGGGTATCTTATGGAAGGGAAAAAGGGTACTTAGCAAGCTAGAATTACACTAATATAGTGCAGGATAATGGAGGAATATAAAAAATACAATGAAAAAAGGCAAGGACAGAAATAAAAAAAAAATTACAAGTACTCAATTGACAAGTAAACACACTAAAGCGACCATGTCCGTAAGTGAAGATGGCAAATGAGATCTGAGGTATGGCAGGGAAGTGTCAACAAGCTGTAAAAAGTGGCCAAGTTGGATCAGAGGGTCGGATCCGAACCAAATTGTTGAGGAATGAATGAAAATTGACATCAGATCATCTATTTTGGGTATGGGAGTTACTCTAGGAGGATCTTCAGAAGGTGCCTGGGGGAAAACATCTGGTTCAGGATGATTATGCTGTCCCCTAACCATTCTCCCCTTAGGGATGTACCTAGAAAAAAAAATCAGAAAATTACTCAGTGAAAAAAGTACAGTTTTGTACCTACCATAAATGTAGCTGTTAGAGTGTTCACACTGCTGCAGTCATCACACTTGGGTTATCTGCCGTCAGGCAGTCCCGCAGCCGGCCTGAGTTCCAAAGTCTTGGTCTGGCGTCGGTTGCGGTCGCTTCTTCCCTGACGTCAGTGTGACAGGGGTATAAAAGAGGCAGCCGACGCCATTTTCTTCAGTTTTGCTTGCCCCAGATGTCAGGTGCCCCCAAATAGGAAGGCAATACATAATCTTAAGTAAATTACATAAGTAGAAAACAATAGCTACAGCTGTAAGCAAATACACCATATAGAAATACATCATATACACTGTATAAAAAAGGGAAATATAGATAAAAACCCAGGTAAGAAGAGGGGATGGTGGGAGGGTAAAGTACAGTTTTGTACCTACCATAAATGTAGATGTCCGAACTGGATAGCATCTGCAGTCATAACAAATGGGTAGTCCTGTCGTCAGGCAGCCCTTCAGTCGGCCGGATTCCAAAGTCTGGGTCTGGCTTCGGCCGATGTCGCACTTCACCCGACGTCATCTCTGCTGGTCTTCGGGTATAAAAGCATCGGCCGACGCCATTTTCTTCAGTGTTTCTTGCCCCAGATGCCAGTTGCCCTCATGGAAGGCTAAATTTGGATAAATGCCAATGTATACAAATAAGGTAGAAGGCAAATACAAAAAGTAGGCATATATGTACATATATACAAACAAATACACCATAAGAGACTCCCCCCCCAGCTAGCTATTAGGAGTGTAAATACCCTAGGAGTACCACAGAGGGGAAGGAGGGTGGGTAATCCTGACTGCAGATGCTATCCAGTTCGGACATCTACATTTATGGTAGGTACAAAACTGTACTATGTCCTTCATGGATGCATCTGCAGTCATAACAAATGGGTAGAATACCATAGCTAAACTAGGGGTGGAGGAAGTAGAATAATTATGGTGTAGTTAGGATCCCTTGCAGTACAGCAGTGGCAAACCCTGCTCGGGATCTAGAATATAGAGGTAGGTTGTAATGCTTGGCAAATGTATGCACGGAGGTCCAAGTAGCCGCCTCAATAATGTCCTTGGTTGCCACTCCTCGTAAGAAAGTTGTGGTAGTGGCTGTGGCTCTTGTTGAATGAGGTCTTATGTTCTGTGGCATTGGTTTTCCATGGTAGGAGTAACAGAATCTGATGCAATTTCCTATCCATTTGGAGATTGTCTGTTTGGAAATTGCTTTTCCTTCCCTTCCTGGTGCATAGGCCACTAACAGCTGGTCAGTTTTTCTGTTACCTTTGGTTCTGTCCAGGTAGTAGCGTAACTGTCTATGTACATCCAAAGTATGCAGGAGCCTTTCCCCCCTGTTCTGTGGGTTGGGAAAGAAGGTAGGTAGGTGGATTGCCTGGTTTAAGGACACTCTGGATACCACCTTTGGCATAAATGTAGGATTAGTTCTCATGGAGACTATCTCGATGGAAGATCAGGAAGGGTTGTACTGCCATTAAGGCCTGGAGTTCTGAAACCCTTCTTGCTGAAGTAATTGCCAGAAGAAAAGCAGTTTTCCATGATAGGTGTTGCAGATCCGCTGTTCCTGCTGGTTCAAAAGGGGGGTGTGTCAATTTTTCTAGTACAAAATTTAAGTCCCATGTTGGTAGTGGTGGTTTCCTAGGAGGTTTTACATTCTTGATTCCTCTGAGGAATTGCCTAAGTAGAGGGTGCGAGAAGACAGGAGGATCAGAACTGTATTCTGCAGAAATAGCTGAAGCATGTATCTTGATGGAGGAATAGGACAGGCCTGTGTGTAGAAGCTCTGCCAAGTACTCCAGGATGTTAGCAATGTCTATGTTTGACACCCCTTTTCCTCTTTCCGCACTCCAAGAGGCAAACCTTTTCCATTTTCCTGCATAGTTCCTTCTTGTTGAAGGTCTGGGCCTCCAGTATAATGTCTTTAACCCTTTGAGATAGGTCTGGGTTAGTTGTTCTTAAGTGATGTTCCAGGCAGTAAGATGTAAGGTCTTTAGGTTTGGATGCAGGATGTTGTAGTTGTTCTGAGTTAACATCAAAGGCATCAGAGGGATTGACCACATTATCCCCTGAGACATGCTCCTCAGCAGGGATACCAGTGTTGCCTTGGCCAATTCTGAGCTATTAGAATTATCCTTGGTTGTTCCTCTTTGATTTTCAGTAGTACTTTGTGTATCAGAGGAAGAGGTGGGAATGCATATGCTGTCAGACCTTTCCAACTGAAGGAAAGGGAGTCCACCTTCCATGCAAGCGGGTGAAAAGTCCTTGTGCAGAATTTCCTGAGCTGGTGGTTGAGTGGGGATGCGAATAGGTCTATTTGTGGCATTCCCCATTTTCTTGTGATGGTCTTGAAGATGTCCGGGTGCAGCATCCATTCGTGAGCATCCGAGGTGGTTCTGCTTAACATATCTGCTAGGGTATTTTCTTTCCCTAGCACGAAGGTTGCCTGTAACTGGATGTTGTAGCTCAGAGCCATGTTCCAAAGGTCCAGAGTCATTCTGCATAGGGGGTAAGAATGCGTGCCCCCTTGCTTGTTGATGTACCACATCACTGTGGTGTTGTCTGTCCTTATCAATAAATGTCCTTCCCTGAGGAAAGGTTTGAATTTCTGAATTGCTAGTTGTACTGCCAGCATTTCTTTTTGGTTTATGTGCAGGTGCAGCTGGTCTGGGGTCCACAATCCTTGTATGCATTTGTCCAACATGTGTGCTCCCCAGCCTAGGTCTGAGGCATCCGTTGTGATGGTCTGGTTCGCTTGACCTTTGTGGAAACCTAGGCTTGCCTGGCATGCTTGGGCCCACCATAGGAATTCTTGTTTCAGGCATGGGATTAGTGGGATTTCAGTTTCTAAGCTGTGCCTGTGTTGAGACCATAAGTTTTTTAGGTACCACTGTAGCTTTCTCATATGCAGTCTGGCATGAGGAATCAAAATTATGCATGATGCCATGAATCCCAAGGCCTGCAGCACCTTTCTTGCTGTTAGTTTGTTCTGTTTTGTTAATGCCAAGAAGTAAAGGGGTAGTAGTTCTTGTTTTTCTGCAGTCAGGAATGCCATTTGTTTTACTGTGTCCAATTCTGCACCCAAGAAGGTTCTTGTCTGGGATGGTATCAGCCTTGACTTTTTTAAGTTGACTGTGTATCCCAGGGCTTGTAGCAAGCAAATGACCCTTTGTAAATCTGTTGTCAGCTTGTCTCGGTTGTCCGCTTGTAGCAGGCAGTCGTCCAGGTATGGATAGATTTGAATTCCCTGTAGCCTGCAATGAGCGATTACTGATGCCAGGCATTTTGTGAATACTCTGGGCGCAGTAGATAAGCCAAAAGGCAATGCTGAGAATTGATAATGCTCTGATCCTGCAAGGAATCTGAGGTATCTTCTGCAAATTGGTCGTATGGGGCGTGCAGGTATGCCTCCTTGAGATCTAGAGTCACCAGCCAACAGTCCTTGCCCAGCATGGGAAGAAGTTGTTGTAAGGTCAGCATTTTGAATTTTGGGACGATGATGTATGTGTTTAAGACGGACAGATCGAGAATGGGTCTCCAAGTTTTCTCTTTTCTTGGGACTAGAAAGAGTCTGGAGTAAAATCCTTTGCCCTGTTGATTTACTGGCACCCTTTCCACAGCTCTCATGTTGGTTAGCTGAATTACCTGATTTTGAGCTTCTGTTCTTTGAGTTGGAGGTAAGTTTGGCATTCCTCTTTTTACTGGTAAGGTGTGGAAGTGGAACCTGTAGCCTTGGTCTATGGTCTTTAAAATCCACTTGTCTTTTGTGATATAGTGCCAGTTTTGTGAAAATAAGGCTAGCTTTCCGCCTAAAGGTGCTGCTAATTGCTCTCTGGTAGGCGGTGTTAGGGTCAAGTCATTGTGAATGTCCAGTTGCAGTGGCAGTGGTTGTGGCAGTGCCTCGCTGGTTATTACCTTGCCACTGTCTTCCTCTGTAGGCATTTCCTCTGGGTTGGTTTCTGCCTCTAGAGCGTCTGTACCTGCCTCTTTGGGTCTTTGATGAGTCTGGAAAGGACCAATTTTTGGCAGGCCAATTTCTGCTAAACCGAGGTGGTTGAACCTGTAAGAAATCTTTAACTGTTTGTACAGATTTTGCTTTCTCTTCCATTTTCTTCATTACTTGTTGAGCAGAAGTACCAAATAGACTGTCCTTATCCATAGGAGCATCCAACAGCTTTGCTTTTACCTGATCCGGCAGGACTGCTCTTTCAGCCATGCATGCCTTCTTATTACTGTGCCAGTCATGGCTGATCTAAATGAAGCCTCCAGTGCATCATAGCCACATTTTAAAGAATGGTTACTAACCTGCTGTATGTTACTTACCATTTCTAAAATATATTTCTTATCTAAGGGTTCTTTAGAAGAAACTTTCTTAGACAACTGATCAAGCATAAACTCTTGGTATTTGATCATGTGAAACTGACAGTTTAAAGCTCTAGCAGTGAGAGTGGCAGAGGTGTAGACTTTTTTGCCCCATCTATCTAAAGACCTGGCTTCCCTTTCAGAAGGGAGAGGGTTTTTTGTATTGGTAGAAGCTACTGCCTTTGGGCCTTGGGATATAGTCTCAGGATCTGCAAGTGGGGCCCTGAAAAGGTGGTGATGGGTGTTGGGTACCCTGTAAAATCTGTCAGGTTTGGCAGGGGCTGGTGGCAAAGAATCTGGAGCAGAGCAAACATCATTAAATGCATCATCCACAACAGGCAAAACTGGAGGTATAGCTAAAGGCCTATGTTGTGGTAGGTGCAGAAAGGTTCTAAGCCTTTTTCTTGAGTCTGAGAAATCCTGTTCCTGCCATTGGAAATGCTCTCTCATGGCATGTAAGGTTTCCCCAAAAGAGAATTCTTCTGGAGGAGAGGCCGATGGAATGGATTCATCAGCATCGGAATCTTCATAAGTGGACAAAGGAGCCTCTGGCTGGTCTGTAGTGTCCGAGTCCTCTGAAGAATCATCAGAGTACTCCTGCTGGGGAGGTTCTGTTCTAGGTCTCTTTTCTGGAGACTGAGAGGCCCTGTCTGGGTGTGATTGGGATCCCCTAATTAAGGAAATCAAATCCTCTGCCAGGGTAAGCATTTGAGAACTAGAAGGATGTCTGTGAGAGGGGGCCTTAGCAGGAACTGTTTTAGCAGTTTTGGCTGCTTTGGCCCTGGCAAAGGCCTTGATAGACATGGCTTTAGGAGGCCTAGCAGCACCACGTGCTGGGGTGGAAACATCCAAAGGGATGGTGTCAGGTAAATCAGAGGAGGCCACAGTAGTAGGTAAAGTTTCAGAGGCCGCTTCAGTTAAAGTAGCTGGAGCCTCGGTGGAAATCATGGATTCGGCTGAGGGTTGACTGGTTTTCTCGGTTTCGGCCGAAACAGAGACACTCGCGGTTTGCTTATCCGTGGTTTCGGCCGAAACCGCGGACCGCGAGTGTCGGTCCTTTTCTTTGCATTTTTTAATTATTTGTGTTGTCGGTTGCTCCGACGGCATAATGTATGCAAAGTCTGAACCGAAAAACTGTTCAGCGAACTCCGATCGACGTCTAAGCGTTCGTCGGTTGAAGGAAGAACAAGCTAAACAAGCAGCAACGTCGTGGTCTGGGCCTAAACAAGGTAGGCAGTAAGAGTGGAAATCCTTATGAGGTATTTGTTTCCCACAGGTTAAACAATTGTTTACTTTTTCTGACATCGGCTGAGGCAAGAAAAGGTCCCCAATGGGGTACTTAGCTTTTTAGAAGTCTTCGAAGTAGTATTCGGTAGAAGGAATCTCTTGATCTGACCGACCGGCACTTGCGAACAGCTTCTGCTTCGGGCGCCCGTGGCAAGAAAGACTGGAGAAAATGGCGTCGGCCGATGCTTTTATACCCGAAGACCAGCAGAGATGACGTCGGGTGAAGTGCGACATCGGCCGAAGCCAGACCCAGACTTTGGAATCCGGCCGACTGAAAGGCTGCCTGACGACAGGACTACCCATTTGTTATGACTGCAGATGCATCCATGAAGGACATCCTGGACTGCAGCAGTGTGAACACTCGAACATCTATATTTATGGTAGGTACAAAACTGTACTATGTTCATCGTGTTACACTGCTGCAGTCATCACACTTGGGTTGAATCCCAAAGCTAAGGCTGGGCGGTTGGTACTAAACAGGGTTTGGAGAAGCTAGTAGGCCCTGCAGAACTGCAGTGGCAAAGCCAGCTCTGGTTTTTGAGTATAGAGGTAAGTGGTAGTGCCTGATGAAGGTGTGCACTGAACTCCAAGTTGCAGCCTCCAAAATATCCTTGATTGGCACCCCTCTGAGGAAGGCTGCTGATGTTGCTGTAGCCCTGGTGGAATGGCACCTAATGTTACCAGGTACAGGTTTCCCATGGTGTGTGTAGCAGAAACGGATACAATGTCCTATCCATTTTGAAATGGTCTGTTTTGAGATGGCCTTTCCTTGTGATCCTGCAGCATAGGATATAAAGAGCTGATCAGATTTTCTGAAAGCCCTTGTTTTATCAAAGTAGAAACATAATTGCCTGTGAATGTCCAAAGAGTGTAGGAGCCTTTCCCCTTTATTCTGGAGGTTTGGATAAAATGTGGGTAAAGTGAATGGTTTGGTTTACAGCCACACTGGATACCACCTTTGGCATAAAGGTAGGGTTAGTTCATAAAGAGAGACTGTCTTGATGAAAAATGATGAAAGGCTCCACTGCCATTAGGGCCTGTAGCTCTGAGACTCTTCATGCTGAAATTATTGCTAGCAGTAGGGCAGTTTTCCATGATAAAAATTGTAAATCGGCTGAAAAACCTAGGTCAAAGGGCGGTAGTGTAAGTTTTCCAAAACAAAATTGAGGTCCCAAGTTGGTGTTGGTGCTCTCCGGGGCAGTCTTATGTTCTTAGCCCCTCTGAGGTACTGTCTTAGTAATGGATGTGAAAATATAGGAGGATTCGTGTTGTAATGAGCTGAAATAGCTGAAGCGTGGATCTTAATAGATGAAAAGGAAAGGCCTTTGTGCAACATCTCAGTTAAATATTGCAGAATTTGAGGAATATTTGGGACAAGAGGAGTTTGGCCTTTAGCCTGGTTCCAGCCGCAGAATCTTTTCAATTTGTCTGAGTAGGTTTTCCTGGTGCTGGGTCTCCTGGCCTCCAGAATGACATCCATAACAGCTTTAGAGATAAGTGTTGACTGGTTGTTTAGGTAATCTGCCATGCAGCCAGATTTAAAGTCTTGAGTTGGCTGTGTAGAATCTGATTGTTTTGCTGTGTCAGCAGGTGAGGAATTTGAGGTAATATCCATGGTGGGCCTTGAGCCATGTTCCTTAATAATGGATACCAATGTTGGCATGGCCAGTCTGGAGAAATGAGCATCATTTGTGGCCTCTAATCTGGCTTTTAGCAGCACCTTTGCCAGAAGAGGCAGTGGAGGAAAGGCATACACTGTTAATGTTTTCCAACTGAATGAGGGGGCGTCCACTTTCCAAGCTTGTGTGTGGTATATGTCCTTGTGCAAAATTTCCGTAGTTGGTGGTTTTGGGGGAGGCAAACAGATCTACGTCTGGACTCCCCCATTTTTGAGTGATCATTGTGGATCTAGTTTCCACTCGTGAGCATACATGATATTTCTGCTTAGTTTGTCTGCCAATGTATTTTTCTTTTCTGGCAGGAATTGTGCTTGTAGTTGAACTTGGTAGGTCAGTGCGGTGTTCCACAAGGTCGTTGCTTGCCTGCATAGGGGGTAGGAATGTATGCCCCCTTGTTTATGTACCACATATCCCTGTGGTGTTGTCCATCTTTATTAGAAGTTGTCCTGGATGTAGGTGGTCCTTGAAAGCTGTTAGGGCATTTTGTACAGCTAGCATCTCTTTCTGATTGATGTGGAGATGCATTTGATCTGCAGACCATTTGCCCTGAATACACTGTCCTGCCATGTGTGCTCCCCAGGCGTAATCCGATGCATTTGTTATTGTTTGCCTGGCTCTGGGGTAGGGTGAAAGGCTGACCCCTGTTGAGGTGACATGCCTGAGCCCACCATAGAAATTCTTGTTGAAGGCAGGGAATGAGTGGTATTATTGTTTCCAAGCTGTGGCTGTGTTGACTCCATACGCTTTTCAGGTACTACTGTAATTTCCTCATATGCAGTTTGACATATGGTATTAGTAGTATGCAAACTGCCATGAATCCCAAGGCCTGCAGAATTTTTCTTGCAGGGAGTTGGGTCTTTGTTGCCATCATTTTGAAGTATTGAGTTAGTTGTTCTTGTCTGGTGTGAGGTAAACCATCTGGCCCGCTGTATTTAAGCTGGCACCCAGGAATATTATCTCTTGTGAGGGCACTAGTTTTGACTTCTTTTCATTTACTGTGTACCCTAGGCAACTTAGTAAAGTTTTATTTTTACAAACGCCAGATGTTTTAAAAGAATGTCCTTGCTTTCTGCTTGAATAAGGCAGTCGTCCAGGTATGGATATATCTGAATTCCTCTTTGTCTGCAGTATGCAATTACTGGTGCCAGGCATTTTGCGAAGACCCTGGGTGCAGTAGATAAGCCAAAGGGCAGTGCAGAAAATTGGTAATGAGTTGAACCTGCTATAAATCAGAGGTATTTTCTGCAATTATGTCTGATAGGGACATGCAGGTATGCCTCCTTGAGGTCCAACGTTACTAGCCAAGACTTCTTGCCCAGCATGGGAAGAAGTTGCTGTAGTATGAGCATCCTGAATTTGGGCACTTCCAGGTATGCGTTTAGAATTGAAAGGTCCAGAATGGGTCTCCAGGCTTTGTCCTTTCGGGGAACCAGAAAGAGTCTCTAGTAAAATCCTGGTTCCCGTCTAGGAACCTGTTGAATGGCTCTCATGTCCATGAGAGCTGTAATTTGTCTTTGAGCCTTTGCCCACTGATTTGGTGGCAGGTTTGGCATTCCTTTTATCCTTGGTAAAGTGTGAAAGTGGAACCTGTATCCTTGAGAGACAATATTTAGGACCCATTTGTCTTTTGTGATGATATGCCAATTGCCTGCAAAAAGTGCAAGTTTTCCTCCCAAGGGAGCTGCCAAGAGGGATTTGCTTGGCAGTCTGAGGGGTAAGTCATTGTGATTGCCTTCTGAAAGTTTGTGACCTGTCTTCTCCTCCTTTCTGGGTTGTGGCACCCCATTGTCGAGGCTTGTAAGAGCCTTGTGGCTGACCTCTGCCCCTAGGGCATCTGTATTTGCCCCTCTGATCTGTCAGAAGTTGGAAAGGACCAGTTTTTGGTTGGCCAATTTCTGCTGAAACGAGGGGGTTGAACCTGTAAAAAATCCTTGACCATCTGCATAGATTTTGCCTTATCCTCCATTTTCTTTAAAACCTCTTCTGCTTTCACACCAAATAAAACATCCTGCTGTAAAGGTGCGTCCAATAACTTTGCTTTAACACGATCAGGTAAAGTTTGTTCTTTTAAACAAGCATGCCTACGAATGACAGACCCTGTTACTGCTGCTCTACAAGAAGCTTCCAATGAATCAAATCCACATTGCAAAGTATGTTTTCCCACTTGTTCTGCTGCATGCAACAAATCTTGCATGTCCTTGTAATCAGGCTGCTCTGTATGTGTGAGCATTTTTTGTTTTAATTGAGGCATCAAATATTGTTGATATTTCAGCATGTGAAACTGGCAATTTAAGGCCCTCGTAGCTAGAGTAGCTGAGGTATATACTTTCTTTCCCCATCTGTCTAGTGCTCTAGAATCCCTTTCAGAGGGTACAGGATTTTTAGCAATAGAGGCCTTAACCCCCTTTGGGACCCTGGGAAATGGTTTCTGGGTCAACTACAGGGCTTTTTTATAGGAATTTGTGAGAGTCAGGGACTCTGTAGTATCCGTCTGGTTTGGCTGGTGCAGGAGGAAATGAACCTGGGTTAATGCTAGATTCTGAATAAACATCATGCACAATGTCTAACAGGTGGATTAGCAAGGGGTCCGTGCTGGGGTAAGTAAAAGGAACTCTCGGAGCCTTTTCTTAGAATCAGAGTAATCCTGGCCTTCCCAGTGGAAATGTTCCCTCGTGGTATGTAAAGTTTCCCCAAAAGAGTAGTCTTCTGGGGGAGAAGCTGAAGGAATAGACTCTTCAGCATCAGAGTCTTCACAAGGGGGAAAGGAGTATTCCTGTTCCTCAGAAGAGTCTGAGGAAATGGAAACCTGGTCAGACGAAGTGTACTCCTCCTCCTGTCTAGGCCTTTTGTCAGGAGGGGGATGGGAACCCCTTATTAGGGTAATTAAGTCTTCAGCCATATTAAGCATCTGTTTCTTAGGCATAGGGCCTTGTACTGGAGACTGCTGTACAGGCTTCTTTACTTTTAAAGGAGTTTTCAGCTGTGCACAGGATTTAATAGTAAGTGTAGTCGGTCTGAAGACAACTTCAGCAACTGAAGGACTTTCAACTACACCGGTATCCCCTTCAGCAATGGAATCGGAAGGGCCTAAAGATAAAGGCTCTGGAGGCCCAGCAATCTCCGCTTGGGAGTCGGATGCAGCCTGGGGTTCTAAATCAGTGGTTGTCAGGGGCTGCATAGGTGCCTCACTGAAAACCGGAGAACTGGCGACTGGCCTAGCAGAGGCCTCGGTGTCTGGTTTGGTTCTCGGCTGCCTGTCCTTATCTTTGCACTTTTTATGCATCCTGGTCGTTAGTTGCTCCGACGGCATGGTGTAATTAAATTTTCTATCAAAATAATGTTGGGTGAAATCAGACGTTTAATAGTTCGTTTCTTAAACCTAGCACAAAACCGACAACCTATGACGTTGTTGGTCTGGGCCTAGGCAAGGAATGCAATAAGAATGAAAATCCTTATGAGGTATTTGCTTCCCACAAGAAATGCAATTAACTTTCTCTGACATCGGTCTGAGGCAAGAAAAGGTTCCCCAAGGGGGTACTTATCTTTATTGAAGACTTCGGTCTGAAATTCGATTTGAAAATCTCAGGAGTCGGCCGACCGGCACTTGCGAACTGCTTCTGCTTCGGGCACCGCATGGCAAGAAAGACTGAAGAAAATCGTGTCAGCTGCCTCTTTTATACCCCTGTCCCACTGACGTCAGGGAAGAAGCGACCGCAACCGACGCCAGACCAAGACTTTGGAACTCAGGCCGGCTGCGGGACCGCCTGATGGCAGACAACCCAACTGTGATGACTGCAGCAGTGTAACACGATGAACATCTGGTTTTGGTCCATAAAAATGACATTACTACCTTGGGCCAGCAGTTTATTACGGTTAGTCAATGCTGGGGGCAATCTTCTAATATTTGTGCCCTTTCTTCTAAGGAACAGGATGCTTTTGCTGAGGAGTTTGATCTTAAAAGAAACATCTCACCACAGGGTTCTACAGACCACTCCTCTGATTCACCGGATAGTGACTCTGAAGTTGTCCCCATGGAAGCGCTCTCTTTTTCTGAAATTATTTTCAGGTTAAGAGATGTATTTACCTGGGAAAGGACTAAAGTTCCCCCAGAACTAGGCAGATATGATTTACTTGAACAGTAAGTCCCTAATTTTGCAAGCACTGGAGGATGTGCTGAAGGCTGCCTGTAAATGTGCTGAGGGCTGCCTGCAAACTTCCTGATTCTCTTGTTCATCTCCTAAAAATGCAGATAAATTGAGTTTCACAAGCTAATAAACATCTCCTTTCTCATCTAAGGGCTGACTCTGTTGCCATCTGGCTTATGGCTCCAGCAGCGAAAAAGCAGTTTTCGCCAACTCATTTGCAGGGGATAAGGAGGGTAAGACTTGGGCCTACTGCTACAAAGGTCAACAATGGGATAACAAAGGTAAATTAATGCAGGGAGTTTCTGGGATTATTCAGGTCTCCAGATTCTTTCCCTCCAATCCCTCTACTCCTATCAAGGGGCAGAGCAAGCGAAGAATGCAGCCTAATAACAGGCAGACATCCAAGATAAAATAGCAAAAGGGTAAAAACACATACAAGCAATTTTCCCTAAAAAGTGTCAGATACCAGCTTCATAATGACTATGCCAGTGACCTGGTCACACACACCCCCCCCCCCCCGATAATTTCAGACGAAAGGGAGTCTGAAGATGATCTACGAGTTGGCAATAGACAGATTCACCTCCTTTCAAGGCGGATTCCCCCCACCCTCAAACTAAACAGACTGGTTAACTCAGGTACTCCAACACGTTAGAAGCAGGTGTCAGAGAACGTATCCCTGCACACCACATAGGGTCTTATTGCACAATAGTTTTGGTTCCAAAAAAACAGGCACTTGTGGATACCAGTTTTGGATCAGTAACTACGTGAAAGTTCCAAAATTCAAGATGCTGACACTCCAAATCAGTGTTAGCACTTCTCTGAGACCACTGTGTTACGGTAACTTTTGACCTAAAGGATGCTCATCATCAGATTCCAATAGCATACAAATTCAAGAGATTCCCAAGATTTAGTGTAGCTGGGTCACACTATCAATTCTCTGCATTAACCTTTAAGTCTACCTAGCTAGTTTACAAAGTGCGTAGCTCCTATGGTAGCTCCATATTTAGATGACTTGCTTATTTTGTGCAGAGTCTTTGCCCAGATGGCAGGAGTCCTTAACTTTTAGTTATGTACTCACCATAACTTCAGATGTTTGGGATCCATCTCGCCTACATTCTGTACTGATGGGCTCGGAGCCGATCCCTCGGCTCCGACTCGGCACGCTTATGCTATAGAGCGAGGCCTCTTATTGGCTGAGCTATCTTTATCCCAGGATGCACCACCACTAATCCCCCAGATCTTGTTTGTCCGCATACATGCACACATGGCACAACTTGATTATATAACATTGTTAGATGTTTAAAGATGAAACAGGATTCGGACCTTCTGATATCCTCTGATCTCCAAGGAAGGGGGAAGGAGGGTGGGTTATTAGGAATGTAGGCGAGATGGATCCCAAACATCTGAAGTTATGGTGAGTACATAACTAAAAGATGTTATGTGATGCTATCTCGCCTACATTCTGTACTGATGGGACAGCGTCCCTAGCACCTAAATCCCGGGTGGCTCATTGGAAAACACTCCTGAGCACTGTGGAACCAAATGAAGCTCGTCCTCTAGATGCCACATCTAATTTGTAGTGGGAAATGAAGGTGTGCGGGGAAGACCATGTAGCTGCAGCACAAATGTCACTAATAGCAAGCTTAGAATGAAATGCTATCGAAGTAGCCATAGCCCTTGTAGAATGAGCCTTGACAGAGGTGGAAAGCTCTTTGTTAGAATAAAAATAAGCTTGAGAAATACAGTCCCTGATCCATTTGGCAATAGTGACTTTTGTGACAGCTTTGCCCAATTTGTTATCTGCAAAGGATACAAACAACTGATCTGTTCTCCTTGTTTGTTTGGTCCTGTCTAAATAAAAACGTAACTGTCTGTGTACATCTAGTGTGTGGAATATGAACTCCGCCTTGTTAGAGTATTTTGGGAAAAAAACTGGAAGCTCCAACGATTGTTGTAAGCAGAAAGTAGAACAAACCTTAGGGACAAAGGAAGGATTTGGTCTGAGGGATACTCTGTCCTTGTGAAAAACCAAGTATGGGGGTTTTACTGACAGAGCTTGAAGCTCTGAAACTCTTCTGGCAGAAGTAATCGCCACCAGAAAAGCTGTCTTCCATGATAGAAACTTTAGATCACATGTAGCTGCTGGTTCAAAGGGGAAAGAAGTCAAGGCGCGCAACACTATATCAAGATCCCATGGAGGTGCAGGATGAGAAATCGGAGGTCTCAATAGAGCAGCACCTTTTAAGAAGGTCTTGCACAATCTGTTGCTCATTAAAGGTGGGTCTATGGATTCGTGAAAATTAGAAATTGCTGCCAATTGTACCTTGATGGTAGAAACTGAAGAGCCTTGATTGAAGAGAGAAGTCAGAAATTTTAGTACTTCTGCCACGAGAATAGAAATGGGGTCCAGGCCCCGGAGTTGAAGCCAAATAGCAAATCTTTTCCATTTGCTAGAATACAGTTTCTTTGTAGCAGACTTATATAAGATAATATGTGTACAACATCTGGATCCAATGTATGACTCCTGACTATCGTCGGAAGAGGAGGAGCCAAGCCGTCAATTTTAAGGTGTGTAGGGACTGGTGGAATAGTCCCATCTGATGAACCAGTAGGTCTGGTATCTGATCCAGAAACCATGGACCTTCCAGGGCATGTTTCCGAAGATAGGGGAACCACACTTGACGGGGCCAGTAAGGAGCAATTAAGATCATTTTGCTCCCCAAGAGAGATGCCTTTTAAATCACTCTGGGAAGGAGAGGAACTGGAGGGAAGGTATAAAGCAAGCCGGTTGGCCAAGGATGGACTAATGCGTCCATGGGGCTCTTCCCCGGAGCCGGGGTTAGGGAGAACTCTTCGCACTTCGCATTCAGAGGAGTCGCGAAGAGATCGCAACACGGAACTCCCCATTCGCTGAAAATCTGACTTGCAACTGTCATATTCAGAGACCATTCGTGAGGAGAGAGGATGGTCCTGCTCAATCTGTCGGCTATCACATTGGACTTGCCCGGTATGTGAGTAGCCACTAGGAAGCATTTGGTGGAGACTGCCCATTCCCAAACTCTCATGGCTTCTCTGCAAAGAGGATAGGATCTGGTCCCTCCCTGTTTGTTCAGATACCAAACAACTGACATGTTGTCTGAGTGAACGGCAATTACGCCTTGAGGGAGATAATCGTGAAGGGCTTGAAGGGACAGAAGTACTGCCCTCATTTCCAAGATGTTGATATGAAGCAAAGTCTCTTCCGGATGTCATTTGCCTTGAACTGACCTGCCCAGGGAATGCCCCCCCCCATCCCGTCTGGGAGGTGTCCGTGGTCAAAGTGGCCGCCGGAGGAGGTAGAACAAAGGGTCGTCCCTGATCCAAGTTGGAGGGCACTAGCCACCAGCGAAGGTCCCGTCTGCAAGATTCCGTGATCCATACAAGGTGATTGAGGGGGAGTTCCTGAAAGGACCACTGAGCTGAGAGAAGCCACTGGAGAATTCTCATGTGCAACCTTGCCAAGGGGACTAGAAGAACCGTGGCGGACATGGATCCCAATAGCTGCAGGACCATTCTGGCTGGGGCTTTGGATCTTGGAAGTAAGGCTCGAACTTGAGCTTGTATGGTTTGTATTCTGTCTGTAGGTAGGTAGACCCGCATTTGGTTTGAGTCTATCTCTACACCCATATGAATCTTATTCGTTGAGATGGCAGCAACACAGACTTTGGCCAATTGAAGGTGATTCCAAGGGAATTGCCTAGTGATATGGTGGCTTGAAGGCTCCGCAGAAGTAGATGCTTGGAGGTGGCAGTTAGGAGCCAGTCGTCTAGATACAGAAACACCTGGAATCCTAGACTTCTCAGGTGAGCAGTCACGACTGCCAAACACTTGGTGAACACCCTGGGGGCTGTGGTGAGACCAAAGGGCAGCGCACGGAACTGAAAATGACTGCGTCCTAGGCTGAAGCGCAGATGTCTCCTGGACGCTTGATGTACCATGATACGATAAGCGTCCTTGAGATCTATGGAGCACATCCAAACACCTTTCTCCAGCAATGGGAGAATGGTTTGTAGGGTGACTATTCGAAACTTGGACTTTCTGACTGAACGGTTTAGGATGCTGAGGTCCAAAATGGGCCTCGAGTCCCCGGTCTTTTTTGGCACCAAAAAGAATCTTGAGTAAGTCCCTAATCCGATCTGGTCTGCGGGGACCGGTTGGATGACTCCTTTTTGCAGCAGCTTTGAAACTTCTGAGGCTGCGGTATCCCGTTGACTGGGTGGCGGGTCCGGGATTTTTTTGGACTGAGGGGGGGGGGGTGCGAGAATGGAATAACCTCCGGCGATAATCCGAAGCACCCATCGGTCCTGAGTGATACCTTCCCAGGCCTTTAGGTGCTTCGAGAAAGACCCCCGACTGGCTCCGGAGCAGCACAGCCGGGCAATCCCTCAGGGACTATGAAAAGCTGAAGAGCCATGAAAGGACTCGCGGTCTCCAGTGTTGCGAGGGCCTCTGCCGCCTCTGGGACGGCGTCTTCCGGAAGAATTTCCCCCCTCTGCCTCTGGAAGGGGAACCCTCCTGCTGAGAGGGGTAAGGCTTCTGGGATCTACAGAACCACATTTTCCCTCCTCTTTTAGCCTTGGGATAAGGCCGAAAGGGAGTGGAAAATCGTGTCCCTACGGCAGTCAGAGTCTTACCCTCCTGTTCACAGCGGGTTAGTGTGTCCTTTACCTTGGGTCCAAACAGGGAGGACCCATCAAAGGGGGCGTCGGCAAATGAAGACTTGAAGGCCTCCGCGAAGTGACAGACGGAGCCAGGCTTGTCCCCGTAGAGCAATGCCTGTACCCGCCGCTCTACTCGCCCCTTCGGCCGCATAAGAAATGAGCCTCATGGACGAGTTCGAAATGGACGACATTGTAGCCAGCTGAGAGCCAACCATCTGGGCCAGCTCCTCAGGCAGGTTACCCAAGAGGGTATCGGATAGCTCCTTAATCAGATCCCTCTGAAACCTGGTGAAGTGCGTAAGGTAGTTCAAGGACCTCAGTGTAAAGGCCGCTGAACTGAGGGTGCGCTTTCCGTACCGATCCATGCTCCTAGACTCCTTATTAGGAGGATGGACGGACGTAGAAGCCTCTGCTACATCTTGCTGGGTAGCAGATGCCACAACCAAAGCATCTACAGCCACACCTTTAGTAAGGAACTCTCTATCAGGGGCCGAGAAATTTGTTGGACGAGCGGGCACCGGTTCCACAGAGTCTGGGTGTTTCCACGCCCTTCGACAGATCAAATCCAAGAGCTCGTCGAAGGGCGGAGACAC
Source organism: Protopterus annectens (assembly GCF_019279795.1). Classification (NCBI taxonomy): domain Eukaryota; kingdom Metazoa; phylum Chordata; order Ceratodontiformes; family Protopteridae; genus Protopterus; species Protopterus annectens. The sequence continues at coordinate 746,588,086 of NC_056746.1, read as the reverse complement.
CCAGGAGGCGGAGGGCTGAGCCCCGAAGGCCTTCAGGAACACCGACTCATCAGCAGAGGGAGGTTTGGACTGCCAGCCGCCTCGTTGCTTTAGGGCTTCCAGGATGTCTGCAAAGGAGACATCATCCGAGGACGACTTGGGGGACCCTTCTGCATCATCGAGATCAGTGTCGGATGTCAGAGACTCATCAGGGGAGTCAACGTGCTTCCTCTTGCACGATCTCTTCCTGGGAGGTTCCTCCGAAGAGGCTTCAGAAGGACCTCCAGGAGGGGGAGAAACCCCAGCGGGGGTAACCTGAGGCCCAGGGGCTCCACTGTCTAAGGACAGGGGGACTGCCAACGACCCAGTCTCCAAATGTAGGGACGGAGCTCGGGAAACCGTGGAGGTAGCCAAGGAAGATTTGGCTAAAGCACTCCTCATAGCTCTGAAGGCGGGACCACCAGAATCCTGGGAGGGTCCCACCTCCGTGGCCACAACAGTGGACGGTACTCCCGCTGCCGACGCACCAAGAGGGAGACTTGGGACCGAAAGCATCAATCCCGAAGCCTCCCCCCCAGGGCCGAAGGAAGAAGTCCGTGTACTGAACTCCGACCCAAGAGCCGGAGTTGGAGCAAGGGTCGGGCCCGACCCTAACACCTCCACCGGTCCCACCAGCACCGGCTCCAACGGTGCCGAAGCTGTTGGAGGAGGAACCACAATAGGGGAATGGACCATCGGCTCCAAAGCCAAATGGGCTGGAGCCGAAACCATCTTTTGGAACACCGGAGACTGGAAGAGTCGAAAAAGCACCCTGTCGATGTCCGAATCAGACATCTTGGATGATCTCGAGGATACCGATCGGCTCCGAAGGGCTCGGGGACCGGCTCCGAAAGGACTCCACAACTATTGGCTCCGAAGAAGGTTTCAAGGAAATTTCCCTCGGTGCCGATAAGGACTTCGGCTCCGAGGGAGAAGAGTCCGAGCCGGTGACCCTTATCGGCTCCAATATCAGTGGAGCCGATGAGGGTGACCCGCCTCTCGATACCCTCAGACCTCGGCTCCGAAACCAGAGGGGTCGAGGCTGGAGGCATCGAAGCAGACCGTTCCGACCTTGGCTCCAAAGTCCGTGGAGCCGATGGAGAAGTCTGCTTAGCTTTTTTAGCGGTCGGTTCCGACTGACTGGTCGGAGCAGACGCTTTCTTCTTTTTAGAAGGAGACTGAGAGGAAGATAAAGCCTCCTCGAAGGAAGGCTTGATTAATCCTTTGAGGATTAATTTGTTTTTCCTCTCCTGAAGGACTCTGGAAGAGAACGCGTGGCACACACTACACGACTCTTGTAGGTGTTTAGCACCTAAGCAATAGAAGCATGAGGAGTGGTCGTCCGTTATGGACATTTTAAAACCACACCTGCATTTCTTAAACCTGGAGGGTTTGTGTTCTTTTGACATAGTCCAAGCCAAAACACAGTTGTCTACAAGAAAAAGAAGGGTTTGTGACAAGAAAAAACAAATATCCCTACTTTAGTATTAAAATTTTAAAACTAAAACTTTTTTTTTTTTTTTTAAAGATAAACTTTCTACAAAAGAAAAAGAGAGATAGAGAGGGTCAAGACCCTCTAACTTAAACGGGTACTTGACCCACACACAACAACTAAGGTAGTAGAAACCACAGGGGAAGGCCCCTCTAACTTAAATGGGAACCTTCCCTGACAGGAAAACACAAAATCCTCAACCAAAACTATCAAACACACTCGTATACAAAGAATAGCCGTTAAAACAGCTTTTGGGTTTAAATTAAGCAGATTTCTGACAGGAAAAAGCCTAAATAAATAGTACTTAGCCCAGCCAAGTTGAGACCACGTCTAAGCTCTGTAAGCAGCAAACGAGATCTGGGGGATTAGTGGTGGTGCATCCTGGGATAAAGATAGCTCAGCCAATAAGAGGCCTCGCTCTATAGCATAAGCGTGCCGAGTCGGAGCCGAGGGATCGGCTCCGAGCCCATCAGTACAGAATGTAGGCGAGATAGGATCACATATCAAAGGTTTCATCCCTCATAACCCAACTGGGGTTTCTGATGAAGAGAAATTGTTCCTGACTGTACTTTTTATGGTGCCTTATAAACACTCATGCAAAAAAAAAAAAAAAAACTTTTTACTTCAAGACAAAGTGGAAACTTTTTGGGAAGTATTCATTAACTTTTCTCATCTGACTCTAGCTTCAGCCAGGGAATTCCTCAGAATTCTACGCCTTACGGCTTCTATTCAGTGTGTCCTAAAAAAAAATGTGGACCTAGCATATACACTCCACTAGATTTTCAAATACCAGTAGTAGACTTTGAAATGGTACAACTACAGTGGCTCTCAGTCGAGGACATACTTTCTCTCTTTCTACACCAACAAACAGTCTTGACCGACTCCTCAGATTTCACATGGGATGCGGTTTCTATGGGAGAAGAACTGCAATGCTTGTAAGACACTTCAGACAGATAAAAGCACATAAATGTCATAGAAATGCTGGCAGTCAATCCAGCTATAAAAGCTTTACATCATCTTTGGCAGCCAGGCACTCTTCATGTGATTAGACAACTTCACAGTAATGTGGTGCTTAAAAAAAGATGCCATACTAATTGTGCCACTTGGCAATGATAGCTTGGGAGTTACTTCGTCAGGTCTCTTGCATACCATCAGAGCAAAACATACTGCCAGACAAACTCAGCAATTCCTGGACAGATCCTCACATGTGGAAACTCAATCCACATGTAGTTCAGGAATTGATCCACATGTGGGGGCAACACCAAGATCCGTTTGCCTCATTTCAAAATAAGATTACTAGAAAATTCTGTCTCAGAAATCTTTGCAAACAAGCTTTGAGAATAGATGATAGTATATTCCTCTGGTAGGAAATGTTCCTATATGCTTTTCCACCCATTCAACTAATTTCCAACATACTTAAGTTTTAGAAAGATTTAACAAAAATCACTGTGATAACTCATCCTTTGGGACAGACAAAATCTGTTTTCTTATGGAATTGGCCAAGGGCTACTATCACAAGTTTCCACACCGATTGGATCTACTCACACAGAACAAGGGGAGTTTAACATACTCAGACATCAAGCAGCTGAGACTAACTGCCTGAACAGTTCAATTCTGATACCTTTTAGGCACCTTTTTCACAAGGATGTGCAGCAAGGACTAAAGGAGGCAAAAAAATCATATGCTGGCAAACTGAAAATATTTTCTAGCTGGTGCCTATCCAGTAACCAAGGACCCATTAATGAGTTTGCACTCCTGGTACTTAAATGTTTGTGAGTTACTATCATCTGGCCTTTCGCATGCTTCTATCAAAGTGCATTAAGCAGCCATTTCAGCTCGCCTGCCTATGGAACCCCCTCTTTCTTCCATGTTTGTGGTCAGTTTATGAAAAGGGTATTGCACATGAGACTTCCTTGCAAACAAATACCTCCATCATGGGATCTCAATTTTGTGCTGGAAAAAAATGATCACCACCTTTTGAATTACCTGTGGCTGACTTGAGGTTCAATACTGGGAAAACTATCTAACCTGTTGCACTGATATCTGCAAGGTGAATATCTGAGTTGCAAGCCCTCATGGTGGGAGAACCCTATCTGGTTTTCCACAGATATTGGTTTCCTCTACAGACTAATCCATCTTTCATGCCTAAGACTGCCTCAGAATCCACCTTGAATCAAGCCATCAATCTCCCAGTTTTCTATCCAGAACCTAACATCAAGGGAGAAAAGTTTCTGCATGCCTTGGATATGCATTGGCAACTCCATGATTACCTTGATGGAACTAAGTCATTCAAGAAATCTGACCAGTTACTTGCTTCTAACTTTAGGATTTAAAAAGGTCAGTCCATGTCTAAACAGATCATGTCAAAGTAGCTGTCCTACGCTACTGTGTTTGGTTACTCCCACCATGGCAAAACTATTCCAAGTAGGCTTAAGGCCCATTCTACCAGGGTCTTGGCTTCTTTGCTGGCACACTGGAAAAAGAATGGGCTCTAGAAGAATTCTAGAGGCAGCAACTTGGTACTCTAGCCATACATTTACAACACACTACAAACTAGATTCCTTTACCAGGTTCAGAGCAGGCTTTGCAAGAACCATTACACAGGGGCCCCTGGGTCCTTATTTTTCTTCCTTCCAGGGTGGGTGAGCTATAGTAACTGACTCATTGGCTACTGCAGCAGTGAGAATAATGAACACAATACAGCTATGTCAAGTTTCACTAACCCATAACAGCAGATGTTCAAATTCTTAATTGCAGTTGCCGTACCGTCCCCACCACTCCCCGTACTGCATACAGTTAGTGTGGACTCCAACCTGGCTACAGGTCTTGTTGCTGTTACTTAGCTCAGGATGACTGTCCCTTTTTTATACCCTTATGGGGCAAGAAAGACTTGATTTTTAGTCAGCATGGCTGCCTTTACATTTCCATACAAAAGGGATTAGCCTATGAGCAAGTAGAGTGACTGTGCGGGCAGGGATTTGATCTTTGGGAAAACAAACCAACTGTATTTGATTTTATTTCTGTTTACCAGGGTAGTGCACTGATCAGAACTGACCCTTTGCTGGCACATCACCAGAATGAGACATTCTTAGTCTGACAATAACAAAAATTACACTATGTATGTACAAAGAATAGGCCCGCCACAAAAGGTCTCTCCCACAGTAACTTGTCATATCTGTAAACAGGTGTTCCTTATTTGTTTTAAAATTTTAAAAGCAATACTGAAATTGTATGTATTTGTTGCAGGTGTAGCATCCACAATTGGACATTCTGTAGCTAAGTTGGTCTGAAATATTAAGAGATACCGGAGATGGAATGCCATGTTGTCCTCAGAATTACCAATGGTGCTGTTGTCTTGTCACCAACATTCCTGCTGTTGGCACTGTGTATGAAGGTACCACAAAAATGGCTAGGCTTAAAACAGACCGCAACAGCAGCTTTACTTGCATATGAACCTAATACTATGGGTAAATTCCAACTTGAAACATTTACTTAAGATATGTACTAAGGACCAAGTAGATGCTTTAAGAATGGATTTAGCACTTGCCCCCTGAAGCAGTTACTGCTTTAGTAGTGTGTGTAAACAAAGTAAAGCTGTGCCACCACTGTGGAGGTTGAAAGCTAGTTTAATAGACTCACGTAATAAAATCGATAAAAACTATGAAACTCAGAGAAAAAATAGGAGTAAAAATAAATACAAGTAGATAAGCGCTTTCAGCAGTTGCCTTCTTTATATCTTGTTTCATTAGCAGAACTTCTGGATTTTAAAGGATAATGATCTGTCAATCTCTCAGTCATCTCAAACATCTCCGCCACTTGAGCAAAGGTTTTAAAGGGAACATACCGTTCAAGCCAGGCAACTTGTCAGCCTGTAACTCAGCAATCCATCCACTCTCAATTTCTGTTCTGTTAAATAGATCTCCTCCTCTCAAACTTTCTTCAATAACCTCCAAGGCCATGAAAGAAAAACTTGCGATTAGGGTATCTGGCAATATGTAGAAAGAGAGAGTACAGTTGTGTACTTACCATAAATGTGGATGTTAAGAGTGTATTCACTGTTGCAGTCATTACACTTGGGTTATCCTGCTGGCAGGCTACCCGCAGTCGGTCTGAATTCCAAAGTCTAGGTCTGGCGTCGGTTGCTGTCGCCTCTTCCCCGTCAGTGCGCCAGGGGTATAAAATATGCAGCAGACGCCATTTTCTTCAGTTTTTCTTGCCCCAGATGTCAGGTGCCCCCAAATAGGTAGGCTAAATATTATATCAATAAGTATGCATGCACTAAAATAAACATTTCCTTCATCTACAAGCAAATACACCACCTAGGTTTTATAGGATAGAGAAGTACAAATAAGTCCCAGCAAGAAAAGGGGAATGGTGGGTGGGTAACCTGAACTGCAACAGTGAATACACTCTAACATCTACATTTATGGTAGGTACACAACTGTACTATGTTCATCGTGTTTCACTGTTGCAGTCATTACACTTGGGTTGAATCCCAAAGCTGAGGTTGGGTGGCTGGGTCTAAATAGGATTAGGAGAGGCTATAAGGCCCTGCAGAACTGCAGTGGCAAAGCCTGCTCTGGATTTAGAGTAGAGAGGTAAGTGGTAGTGCTTGGTAAAAGTGTGCACTGAACACCAGGTTGCAGCATCTAAAATGTCTTTGGTTGGTACTCCTCTGAGGAAGGCTGCTGAAGTGGCTGCTGCTCTGGTTGAATGTGGCCTAATGCCCTTAGGCACTGATTTGCCATGTTGGAAATAGCAGAAACGAATGCAGTGGCCTATCCATTTTGAAAAAGTCTGTTTTGAGATAGCCTTTCCTTGTGATCCTGCAGCATATGCCACTAAATGTTGCTCAGTCTTTCTGAAAACTTTAGTTCTGTCCAAGTAGAAGCGTAGCTGTGTATGTCCAAAGAATGCAGAAGTCTCTCACCCTTATTCTGTGGGTTTGGATAAATAGTAGGCAAATGAATGGTTTGGTTAAGGGCCACACTGTCGGGTTCGTCCTCAGAGAAACCCTATCTGGATGGAAAATGATAAAAGGTTCCACAGCCATGAGTGCCTGTAACTCTGAGACTCATCTTGCAGAGGTTATTGCTAGGAGCAGAGCTGTTTTCCAAAATAAGAACTTTATTTCAGCTGCATTGGCTGGCTCAAAAGGCGGCAGCGTGAGTTTTTCCAAGACATAGTTGAGGTCCCATGCAGGTATTGGTGCTCTCCTTGGGGGGGTCTTATGTTTTTGGCCCCTCTGAGGTACTGCCTTAGCAATGTATGTGAAAAAATAGGTGGTTCCGTATTGTAATGAGCTGAAATGGCAGAGGCATGGATTTTAATTGATGAAAAGGATAGGCCTTTGTCCAGCATCTCAGTTAGGTATTGTAAAATCTGAGGAATATTTGGTACAAGCGTGTCAATTGCTTGTGCCTGGTTCCAAGCACAGAATCTTTTCCATTTTTCTGCATAAGATTTTCTGGTACTGGGCCTCCTGGCCTCCAAAATAACATCTATGACTGCTTTAGAGAGAAGTGTGTTCTGAATGGCTACATTATCCGCCATGCTGCCAAATTTAGGGTTCTGAGATGGCTGTGCAGGATCTGATTGTTTCAATGGGTCAGTAAGTGAGGAATTAGAGGCAATTTCCAGGCTGGGCCTTGAGACAAGCTCTTTAGGATTGGGTACCAGTCTGGAGCAATCAATCATTTTTGGCTTCTCTTGTCTGACCTTTAGGAGTACCTTGAGGAGGAGAGGAGGAAAGGCATATACTGCTAGAGTTTTCCAGCTGAATGATAGAGCATCCACTTTCCATGCTTGCTTGGGATAAGTCCTTGTGCAGAATGTCTGTAGTTGGCCGTTGTGAGGGGAGGCAAATAGATGTAGGTCTGGGCAACCCCACTTCTTTCTTATCATGCTGAAGACTTGCGGATCCAGTTTCTACTCGTGGGGATCCATGAGATTTCTTAGTTTGTCTGCCAGAGTATTTTTCTTTCCTGGCAGGAATTGTGCTTGCAGGTGTACTTGATAAGTCAATGCTGTGTCCCACAAAGTCATGGCTTGTCGGCAGAGGGGGTAGGAATGTGTGCCTCTCTGCTTATGTACCACATGACTGTTGTATTGTCAGTCCTTATCAGTAGTTGTCCTGGATGAAGTAGATCCTTGAAAAGCTGTCAAGGCATTTTGAACAGCTAGCATCTCTCTGATTGATATGAAGATGCATTTGGCTTGTGGCCCATGAGCCCTGAATACATTTTCCTGCCATGTGGGCCCCCAGGCATAATCTGATGCATCTGTTGTTATTGACTGCCTGGCTGTGGGCAGGGTGAATGGCTCTCCCTTGCTGTGGTGACAGGCCTGTGCCCATCGAAACTCCTGTTGCAGGCAAGGAATGAGGGTAATTAATGTTTCCAGACTGTGACAATGTTGAGTACAAACACTTTTTAGATACCATTGTAGTTTCCTCATATGCAGTCTGGCATATGGAATTAGCAGAATGCAGGATGCCATGAAGCCCAAGGCCTGCAGAATTTTTCTTGCAGATAACTGGGTCTTTATTGCCAACATTTGGAAGTAAGAAGTCAGTTGCCTTCGTCTGGAGTGAGATAAGCCATCTGTGCAGTTGTATTTAAGCTTGCACCCAGGAATATTATCTCTCGAGAGGGTACTAGTTTTGATTTATTTTCGTTTACTATGTACCCTAGGCAAATTAATAATCTTTTGACAAACGCCAGATGCTTTAGCAGAATGTCCTTGTTCTCTGCTTGAATAAGGCAATCGTTCAAGTAAGGATATATTTGAATTCCTCTGTCTGCAAAATGCAATTACTGGTGCCAGGCATTTTGTGAAGACCCTGGGCGCAGTAGATAAGCCAAATGGCAGTGCAGAGAATTGGTAGTGCATTGAGCCAGCTATGAATCTGAGGTATCTTCTGCAAGATTGCCTGATTGGGATATGCAGGTATGCCTCTTTGAGGTCCAAAGTTACAAGCCAAGCTTTCTTGCCCAGCATGGGCAGAAGCTGCTGCAGAGTCAACATTTTGAATTTTGGGACGTCCAGAAATGTATTTAGAATAGACGGATCCAGTATTGGTCTCCAGGCTTTGTCCTTTCTGGGTACCAAGAAAGGTCTTGAGTAAAATCCTTGTCGCTGCTCTTGCTGTGGTACTTGCTGAATGGCCCTCATGTCCATGAGGGATGAAACTTGTTTTTGTGCCTCTGTCCACTGATTGTGTGGCAGGTCTGGCATACCCTTTGCCCTTGGCAGGGTGTGAAAGTGGGACCTGTAGCCCTGGGACACTATATTCAAGACTCATTTGTTCTGGGTGATCATGTGCCAATTTTGAGAAAAAAGTGCTAGTTTTCCCCCTAAGGGGGCTGCCAAAAGATAAGTGCTTGGTGCGGACAGAGGAACGTCACTGGGACTGTTTCCTGTATGGCTGTTATTTGTCTTCTCCACTTTTGGAGGTAGAAGCACCTCACTGTTTAGGCCTGTATGAGCCCTGGGGCAGGGATCTACCTCTGGGGCGTATGTATCTGCCTCTTTGTGGCCTGACACTAGAAAGGACCAATTCTTTGTAGGCCAGTTCCTGCTAAATCTGTGTGGCTGTACCTGTAAGAAATCATTTACTGTTTGCATAGATTTCACTTTGTCCTCCATTTTCTTCAACCCCTCCTCTGCTTTAACACCAGATAAAGTATCATGCTGTAATGGAGCATCTAATAACTTTGCTTTAGCATGATCAGGCAGATTATTTTCCTTTAACCAAGCATGCCTCCCCTAATGACAGAACCCGTAACTGCAGCCCTGCAAGAGGCCTCCAGAGAATCAAAACCACATTGCAATGTATACTTTCCCACTTGTTCAGTTGCATGCAATAAATCCTGCATTTCCTTATTTTCTGCACAATCAGAATTTGACATCATTTTCTGTTTTAGCAGTGACATTGTGTTGCTGATATTTAAGCATATGAAATTGACAATTTAAAGCCCTCACAGCCAAAGTAGCAGAAGTGTAAACCTTTTTTCCCCATCTGTCTAGTGCCCTTTAATCCCTATCAGAGGGGATAGGGTTTTTTGCTGAAGCCTTGACCCCTCTGAGACCCTGAAAAAAAGTTTCTGGGTCAGCAGCAGGGTTTTTATAAAGAAATTTATGCGAATCTGGAACCCTGTAGTATCTGTCTGGTTTAACAGGGGCAGGGGGTAAAGAGTCAGGAAAAAGGCCAGACTCTGAAAATACATAATCTACAATGTCTAACACAGGAGGAATAGCCAGAGGCCTGTGTTGAGGTAATAAAAGAAAATCTCTAAGCCTTTTCTTAGATTCGGAGTAGTCTTGGCTCTCCCAGTGGAAGTGCTCCCTCAGGGTGTGCAGGGTTTCCCCAAAAGAATAATCCTCAGGCGGAGAGGCTGAAGGGATAGATTCTTCAGCATCAGAATCCTCATAAGGAGGAAGAGAGTATTCCTGTTCACAAGAGGAGTCAGAGGAAATGGAAACCTGATCTGAAGATTCATATTCTGTCTCTTGCCTAGGCCTCTTGTCAGGAGGGGGATGGGAACCTCTGATCAAGGTAATTAGGTCTTCGGCCATTTTGAGCATCTGCTTATAAGCATGGAAGTCTGTCCAGGAAAATGCTGTACTTGTTTCTTTGTCTTTAGAACTGCTTTAGTTTTTGCTTTGGAAGCTGAAGTAGGCTTTACATGTAACTGTGTAGGTCTGAAAACACCCTCAGAAGCTGATACCTGCCCAGTGGCTCCGGACCCACCTGAGGGAATAGTTTCCAAGTGTCCAATACCTTGAGTATCCAGAGGCCTAGCTGGCTCCACGTGGGAGTCATCAGTGGCCTGTGGCTCTGAGGTAGCGGGCGTCAGGGGCTGCGAAAGCGCCTCACTGAGAACCGGCGAACCGGTGACTGGCCTAGAAGAAGATTCGTCGTCAGTTTTGGACCTTGGATGTCTGTCCCTTTTCTTTGTCTTTGCATTTTTTATGAACTCCGGTTGTCGGTTGTTCCGATGGCATTATATAGTTAAACCTTCGGCCAAAATAATGTAAAGCAAAATCGAACAGACGCTTAATAGTGCGTTGGTTGAATCTAGCACAAAACCGACAACTAGCAACGTCATGGTCAGGGCCTAGGCAAGGTATACAATAAGAATGAACATTCTTATGAGGTATTTGCTTCCCACAAGAAATACAATTGTTAACTTTTACTGACATCGATCTGGAGCAAGAAAAAGTTTCCCCAACGGGGTACTTAGCTTTACTGAAGACTTTGGATCTGAAATTCAAATTCGAAAATCTCAGGAACCTGCCAACCGGCACTTGCGAACTGCTTTTGCTTCAGGCACCGCGCGGCAAGAAAGACTGAAGAAAATGGCGTCGGCTGCTTCTTTTATACTCCTGGCGCACTGACGTCAGGAAAGAGGCGTCAACCGACGCCGGACCTTGACTTTGGAATTCAGGCCGACTGCGGGTAGCCTGCCAGCAGGATAACCCATGTGTAATGACTGCAACAGTGAAACACGATGAACATCAATAGTTTTGTTATGTAATCTGATGTCACTCAAGTGATGCAGAATTCATATCTTAAAGGGTCTGTTCATAGGTTCATACTAGGCTATCTGCCCTAGGGCATTTATAAGCCTAGCCAGAGTATGTGTGGCTTTCACCACCCCTTAGGATGAGAATACTATACCCATTAGTTTGCTGTGCCTCTGTCGAGCAGTGACACAGAGATGATTCCCGGGGTAAACCTACGATCTCCCATCCACTCGTCAAGATTTCTCTTGAACAGAGTCAGTGAGGGGCTCTGCCTCACATGGACTGGGATTCTGTTCCATAGTGTAGGGAGTCTCTGGGTGATGAATCTGTCCCTCCAGCACGTCCTATTTATATCCGTGTTGAGGTTTAAGTCTCTTGCTCTCGTGGCTCTGGTGGATTTGGATTTTTTGAGGTGGAGCATGTCCATTAATTCCGGGTTGGACATGGCCTTGTATGTCGGGCACAGATCACCTCTGAGCAGACGGTATGCGACTGAATAGAGCTGGAGTTTCTTCAGTCGGGCATCGTATGACATATGTTTGAGCCCCTTTATCCTTTTGGTGAGGAACTTTTGGGGTCTTTCCAACTGCTGCAGGTGTCGGGTAAGGTACATTCCGAATGGGGCGTTGTACTCAATCATTGGTCTGATAAGTGAAGAGTACAGGGGTACAATGACCTCTCCTGATCTGGATGTGAATCCCTTCATGATCAGGTGGGCAATGTAGAAGGTCTTCCTAACCACTTTGGCAATGCCAACATAAAATCCATTACACTGACAGCAGGTGGCAACATATATAACATTTTTAGTGAGACAATCAGTGGGCAAAATTTGGAATTCTCTCACATCCGCCCTTACTCTAGAACCCCTCACTTACCTGCTGCAAAAAACCTAATACAGTATTTTAAAACTCACTGGCTATGCCCTTGCTCTAATCCTGACTAAATCCTCCTCTGCTACCATATGATAAATGCTACTCTAATTTACAGTTTATTTACGACGACTACTTTGCAACCTTACTAGTTATTGAAATTTGAGACTAATTTTTATTTGGAGATTGCTGAACAAACTGTCACTTATACTTGTCTATCATTTATCTGTTTGTATGCTTGAAGCTTATCTCCCAGGGCCTCCGCTGAAAATGGACATGTATCCAAGTCGGACTATCCCGGTCAACAAATGTAAAATAAAATAAAACAATCCGCATACACTCAGAGCCTGTATGTTTTCAAAGTAATCAGATACTTGAATAGATTGCTGGAATTTATTGCGCCGCTCTGTACCACATTTCTAAGTAATTTGTCTAACTCCAGATCAGTGTTTATCATACCACAATAACCTCTAAGTTCTTATTCCTGAAGCAGAATCTTATCTTTTGAAGTACTTTGGAAAATCAGAGGAAAGGGAGGAAAGGCAGACAAACCGCCCTTTCCATATTACTGAGAAGGCAGCTCTTGGCACTGCTCGCTTGCCAGGAGTTCTGGAACAAAAACCAACTCAGTTGTCTGTTCTCTGTTGATGCAAACAAGTCTGAGGAACTCAAATCTGATGAATGAGCTGCAGAAGACCTTCCTTTTAGCATTTGAGAGGGTCTGCCTTAGACCCATTTAGAAAATCTGCCACCATGTTTAGACAGTGGAATGTAGAATGCTTATATTAAGACTGCTATGTCCATTTCCCAAGCTGTCATGGCTAGACTTTGCCCCACCTTATGTACCACATGGCTATTGTACCAACTGTGACTACTTAAAAAGTACCCAGTCTCCACAACTGGGGCACAGCTTAGAGACCACTGATTAGGGTACTCACATTTTTGATACTGATTTAACTTTTTTTCAGATCAAGGGGGGTCCACATACCCTGAACCCTGGTTTCTTGGGGGAATGCTCCCCATGCAAAGTCAGAAAAATTTGTTGAAATGCTTGATACTGTCAGAGGCTGTAAAAAGGTTGGAGACTACCTGTTTAACTCATTAGAGTCCTGAATTAAATAAGGAATTAATGGAATTTGTTGATTGAGAAAGCCCAGATGCTGGGTCCATACTATCCTGTGATAGAGGTGCAGTTTCTTCAGTTGGAATCTGGCATAAGCAACCACATAAATGGTTGAATTTATGAATGTCTGGGACTTTCAGACATTCTTTTGCCAAGACAGACCTTTGTTTTGCTAGATTTAATAAGCAGCTTTTGTATTCTACTGTTTTGTATGAATGGAGAAAGGTCATTTGCATTGTTGTCTATTAATCTGGATGAAGGAATAAGAGAAAATGTATTTACACTGATACTGAATCCTTGATTCTTAAGACCTCATGTTTTCTTTTGGTCAAACCAGACCTTCCTTTTCCAAAAGCCACAAAGTGCTTACAGAAGAGAATATGGTACTCCTCTCTCCAGGCAAACAGAGTGAAAATGAAACTCTTTTAGAAGTAGTAGAGCAGTTACTTGTAAACTTCTATAATGCAGTCAAGGACCCCAAAACTTTAATCAGAATTACTAATAACAAAAATTCAACAGCTATAACTAATGTAAATATAGTTATCCTCCAGAATGCAGTATAAAAGTAAAGTAGAAATCCTGAAGTTTTGATATATACAGTTTTATGTTCGCACCGATATTGGGGTTGATTCATTACAACTCAAAACATTACTAAAAAAAAACAAAAAAGGTACACTGACAACAAAAATGTGTGAATAATGAAACCATTGGAAGTTAACTGACACTATTCATATTTATATCATAAATATTTATATATATTGCTGTGTGCTGTAAAGTTGCTATATGCTAGACTTCCTTGACTCTCAAAATACTAGATAAAGTACTAGGTAATTTATTAGCGTTATGTGGACAGGATGATTAAACTGAATGACTGAACAATTAACTTGAACTACAAACAGGGTAATATGGGCGGCGCAGTGGTGCAGCGGTTAATGCCGTCACCTCACAGCAAGAGGTTCTCCGGTTCGATTCTCGGATGGGGTGCCTTCTGTGTGGAGTTTGCATGTTCTGTGTTCGCGTGGGTTTCCTCCGGGTACTCCAGTTTCCTCCCACATTCTAAAGACATGCTTCTGGAGCGTTTCTCCCCGGGCCTCTGCTGAAAACAGGATCTGTGGAACCTAGTCGGACTTTCCCAGTCAACAAATGTTAAATAAATAAATGATGAACTTTATCAATACTGCAAAAGGCAGCTGGCTGAGTTGTGGGCTGCTAGAAATAGCTTATGAATAGTAAGCCCTGCTATTTTCATGCACTTTCAAAACTGTGGCTTATCAATATTTTTTGATATCACTTGGTGAACACTGAGGAGTCTAGCTATGGGTACTTGTATAATTCTTTAGAAGTCACAAAAGATAAAGTGAACATACAGACTAGCAATTGTTTCTTGCAGTAAAAATAGAACTGAAAAAAAATCACAAGGTGCTCCCTTCTCCCCCCTTTCAGCCATGCATCAGATGTCTTCAAGAGGGGGGGTGCGGAAAGAGGAGGTGGGTCATCTTGTGGGGGATGTCCTCAAAGTTCTGAAACCTCAGTCTGTAAAGGAATATCCACCTCTGGTTAATTTCCATTGAGAAGGACTTCACTACTGATGTCCTATTAAATGAATTTCTAAGGAATACGTAAACCTATGAAGGAATAAGTATACCACTCTGTGTAACAGATGTTAAAATGCAAGTACCACTGAGTATACATTAACTCATTCACTCTGGAGCAGCTCAGAAAAAGCTGCCTGCTTAATTCCACCATAGGAACAATGTGCAGCCTGAGCTCATTTTCAGAAAATCCATTTGTAATACCATACAGAAAATAAATGTTCATAACTCTAGCTATAAGAGCTAGACTAAAAATGTAAACGCAAATGTTGTTCAGCAGACACTGACCTTTCCAACAGTGTAAATATTGATAGTGCATATCAAAGTCATTATTAAATATTTGGCAAGGAATGTTGATATTGTGCATATTTACCTTTTTGGAAAAGCAAAGCACAATATATTGGTCAATGTACCATGTAGACCCATACAATTTGTATTTAATTTGTTAGAATGAATGTCAGCTTTAAATGATACCTTAACCATTACTGTGTGATGCTCCTTTATGGAGATATTCACAGAAATATGATTAATATTTATCATAATTAATAAACAAAGCATAAAATCTCATCACCTGTAACAGACCAGAGCCTACATATCAGTGAAGATGTTGGGCGCCTCACTGTCAGCTTCAAAATGATGCATTTGTGTGATCACCATGCTTCCTTGCAAAGCTATGGCATAATAATAAGTACTGGAAATGTATAATTTTCATAATCCTACAAGACAAACTGATATCTGTAACATGTGTACAGTGCACAGACACAGTTCTTTTACCTTGTTGTAAGGAGTAACACTGTCTTCAAAATGAGGTATTTCTTGGCACACTGACATGCTACCTTGCAACGTTATTTACGAAAATATGAAAAAAAATCATAATTTCCATAACCTAACTCCAAAACAAACTTTATCTGCACATGTATACAACATACAGGCACAATTCTTTTACAATGTTGGAACCAGTAATACTGTCTTCAAAATGAGGTATTACTTGGCACATTCAGATTCTCCCTTTACAAAGTTATTTACCAAAACATGAAAAAAAATCATACCTTCTATAACCCAAGTCTGAAACAAACTTTGATATCTGTACATGTGTACAACAGACAGGGAGAGTTCTTTTACCATGTTGCAACTATCAATACTGTCTTCAAAATGAGGTATTACTTGGCACAATGACATGCTCCCTTGCAAAGTTATTTATCAAAATATGAAAAAAATCATAATTTCCATAACCTAAGTCCGAAACGGGCACAAAAATGACAAACTGGCCCAGCAGTCACTTCAGCAGTGAAACCATGTATGCACAAGCACTTTTGATACACAATGAATTATTTCCCCAAACATTATCCTCATAATTAAGTCCAGGTATACATGCACCCAAAATGAAACGTTTCCACAAACGAGCCTTCAGTAACATTCCCTAGTATGTACTACCATCAGCATGAACACTTCACCCAAGCAACCCCTTCAGAAGAACGTTGAGGTATGCACAATGTCCAAAATGAAATGCTTCCCCAATGAAACATCTAACATTTACTAGTAAAAAATAAACCAAAATGAAGCATTCACCCACACGAGCCCTTCAATATGCACAGGCACCACAATGAAAGATTTCACCCGAAACAAGTGTTCAGTAACAATTCCAGGTAATGTACAAGTACCAAAAATGAAAAATTCAGAAACGAACACCTAATTTTCAGTGACCTCCTACTATGCACAAGCACCAGAATGCAACAATTGCATTGACAACCCCTTCAGCAGCCCTTCCAAGTATGCACAAGAACCAATACAAAACAATCCCCCCCAATGAACCCTTCATTAGTATAGCAAAGTATACACAAGCTTTAAAATGAAACATTTGCCATGTGACCCCAAGTAGTATGTCCAAGCATGCACAAGAACCAAAATAAAACACCTCCAAAGTGTTAGCTGCTATTAACCATGCATAAATGCCTGAAAATAGCAAGACTGAATGAAGCAGGGACCACCCAAATAAGTCTAGCAAGACTGAATGCAGCAGGGACCACCCGAACAAGTCCATGTTGTAGTTGTAAAAAAACAGGTATGCGATTCCAAGGCAGTGCACAATTTGAAAGTAAGAGAAGGACTGCATATGGATCAGCAGGTTTGCCTGTAGAGAGTAATAAAAGGGCAGAAATATTTAAGAGAGGATAAATTAATAAAAAATAAAACTAGGGACAGTGCTGCATCTACTTTGAAATCCCTTGTGGCATATGCAAATTATAAATTAGTTGGTATGTTCGTTACCTTATTCTTATCTGACTGACAGGTATGTTAAGTTAATGTTTTCTAATTCTTGTATGATTAAAGTAGACACAGATGGACACATCTATTTCTATCTATCTATATGTGCGTAAGCATATGTTAGCTTGTTTATTGTACCTTTATTAAAACAAAAAGAAAAAACTGTTCTCTAGCAGTGTGCACTCAGGCTATAAACAATATTCATAAATATTATTTTGCAGCACCTCATGTACAGCATGAATATACACAGTCAGTCACTAATTCCTTAGGTAATTCTACGGCTTGTTTGCAGGGTGCTACGGTTTGCACTCTCACTGGCAAGATATTGGCCTGGAGTCTGGGAAAGATTCATAGTTATTTAAGGAAGTTTAAGCAGTGATAGTAACTAAGACAGAGAGAGAGAATATAGCAGATGAGGTTGTGAACTACTTGGAAGATGAACTTAAATTACCTTAGAGAGTTATATGAGAACATAAACCTACAGTAGTGACTGACATGGACGCACACTGTCGTCTGCAGAAGACAGTGTGTCAGAGTTTGAATCAGGAAGGCAAATTATTTCCATAAAACTTAACAGGTAGCAGCTGCCTCTAGAGCTATATCAAGGCCAAATGCCATGGAGGAAGTAGATTTATTTACCTCTAGGCTAGAGAGGATTACTTGCAGAATCTGTGTAGTTCATGTAAAGAAAACAGAACTGAGAAGAGGGAGAGAAACTACCCAAGATCGGGAGTTCTCAAATGGAAGAAAAGTCCCTGTTATGTGTCAAAATTCTAATATACAAGAAAGTTCCCACTGTGAGTGAACATTGCAGCCAGACTGAAAATCCTCTGGGATTTTCTGAGTGCAGGAACACAATGGCAGAGAGACGAGATTATCTATGGATCTTATACACAAAGGCATTGGTAATCTCCAAACACTGGACCCCACCCAGTTCGGGTTTGTAAAAGGCAGATCATGTCTCCTAAACCTGATAGACTTCTTTGAAGCAGTCACCAAAGCCGTAGACAAGGGTAAGGTGGTTCACACAGCCTATCTAGATATCGCCAAGGCTTTTGACACCATCCCCCACTCTGGAATTATAGATAAACTCACTAAACTAGGTATAAATCCTTATGTCACAAGATGGGTTGCCAACTGGCAAACTGACAGAACCCACACTGTGAAAGTAGCAGACTCCAAATCCGACTTCAGACCAGTGACAAATGGAGTACCACAGGGTTCAGTCCTGGGTCCTCTCCTGTTTATCTGCTTTTCTGAAGTATAGACTAACACAGAAGGTCTTTGGCTAACTAAGTTCGCAGAGGACTGCAAACTAGGAGCCATAATCAAAATTCCTCACGATGTGGACATCCTACAAAAGGGCATCACGGAAACAGATGCCTGGTGTCAAAGCCATGGCCTCAAGCTCAAGGTCAAAAATTGCACTGCCATCCCCGTTGGTAAAAACTCTGTACCCATGAGCTACCACGTAGGTGGTAGTCTACTTTACACCAAAAATATGATAAAAGACCTTGGGACCCAGATGGACAGTAGTCTCTCCTTTGATAATCACATCACCACAGTAGTCAGGAAATCCTTCTATGTGGCACACCTCATCACAAAAGGTTTCTCTTCCAGGAAAAAAGGTCACTGCTCCCCTCTACTCATCACTCAGAGTATTATAGAGTACAACGCCCCTTTTGGTATGTACCTCACAAGCAGTCTACAACTGGAAAGGCTGCAGAAATACCTCACAAAGAGGATTACCGGCCTCAAACAGATGCCCTACGCAGACCATCTCAAAAAACTCCAACTTTACTCAGTCGCACATCGCCTACTCAGAGGTGATCTCTTCCTAACATACAAAGCTATGTCAAACACAGAGCTGTTGGACATGCTCCACTTAAAGAAATCCCAATCCCTCTGAGCTACATGCTCTAGGGACCTAAACCTTGTCACTACAATAAACAGAACATGCTGGAGGGATAGATTCC
The DNA here is from genome assembly GCF_019279795.1 of Protopterus annectens. Taxonomy (NCBI): domain Eukaryota; kingdom Metazoa; phylum Chordata; order Ceratodontiformes; family Protopteridae; genus Protopterus; species Protopterus annectens. The sequence goes on along the minus strand of NC_056746.1, from coordinate 746,569,223 downwards.
TGTCCGAGACTTCCTATACTCTGGAATAAACTACCTATCTATATCAAACAAAGCTCCTCATTAGGACTCCAAGAAAAATCTTGATGACTGGATGTGAAATAGGAAATGCACCCTGGGGATCAATCTCTGTGGCTCTGCTCGGCAGGGGCACAGGAAAATAATTTTCTTGGGTGGCGAAAGCCAGGGTACCATTTTGGCTAGGCTTATATAGGCCCTAGGGCCAATAGCCTAGTACCCTACCTATGAACCTGTGTGGAGTACTTGGTGAACAAGGTGCTGTTTAATTTAATTATGGCTTTATTTTCTGGATACAGACAAGCCAAATACTGTTCATCTTCTTGTGACTGTGCTGCTTTTCAAATTGCATTATTTTGGTTGAGTGAAGTCTGCTAATTTTGTCCAAAAGAAAATAAAATTGTGTGCTGATGCAACCTGCAGCCAAAGTCTCATGTTGAAAGACTGAAATGGTGAACTAATTACATTTGAAATACTGCAATTACTCCTGTTTTGGATATTGCATTACTAGAATAATGTAACAACTTCAGGGATGTGAGAGATGCAGCCTTAAGAATAAACTTTTATATGCATATTAAATACTGGAGCTCAGTATTTTAACATCCTGACAAGAGAAGAATTTGTTTCCTAACCCAGAAGGACAGCCAGTAAGTGTCATTCCAATATTATGTATCTCTCTTATTAGGACTGAACTGCAATACAAATAGAGTGGCTAGGGAAAATGAAAGGCAAACTTTCTGCCTAGATCCCCATGGGCACCAGCATCACATGCAACTTAGCTCCCATCATTAGGAGACTAAAAAATATTGTAGATGTAACTTGATAAGAGAAGCTCACAGAGATGTGCTAAGGTTTTGTGCAGCTGCTGGTTACAGTGAACATTGCCTTGCTTTCCTATTTTGCAAACTTTTTTTATTTCTGCATAGTAAGACCCTATGCAAAACAATTCACACATTTTGTGCTGATAAAACATTTTTACGGGTAAAATGTGTGCCAAACAATAAAATTTGGTGCTTCTGTTGTATGGAGGCGTGTATTGCAATTGATTTTATCTTTTTTTATTCTAAACACAAAACAGCTCCAACTGCCCGGACTTTCAATCAGTTAACTCCCGAAGACAGCAAGCATAAACTGGGGTAGGTACAGCTGGTTGTATCCATGTTTTGGAGTGACAGCTGGAAAGCAAGCCTTCTGCATGTGGCAATCTTGGGAGACTTGTCGAGTCTTAGTTTTTCTGAAAAAGGAGCATGTGTTTATAAGTACATTGTCAACTTAGTATTCAGTGTCCCCTTGGTACACTAACTCCTTTAACTAACATTTACATTTAAACCTTGTTCACATAACCATAGCACAGGATCACTCAGTATGGCTTCTACCTTGACGACGAGGGAATAAGTAATAACGATATTTGAATAGCTGTACGGCTTTTAAAAGCCCCCATAAATACAGGGGTATACGTAGTAGTGTATGTAACGATTGGTTGCATATTTGTGTACTAGTATATGATACACATTTACGTGAAAGGAGTATTCCCATAAATTAAAGAGGTGATAACGTGACATGGGAGGTCTCAGGGTTACACCCAGTAACGCTTCCAAGGCTGCAGGCATACTGTCGCTAGGTTGTGAAGCACCTAAGAAAGTTTTAAGAAGCTGGGACCCCATAATTTCCTCATACAAACAAAAGATGGGACACATGCATTAACCTTTGGTTGCTCATGTTCACGTATTGCGTCTGCGCCTCTAAGTATTAAAAATCATGGCAGGGAGTCCAAAAAGGCATGCCCTCTTACTTTTCAGTAAAATACAGTTTGGATGTATGATAGGGAAACTTTGATACCCAAGTACGGAGCTGTAGACCTATTCAGATCAAAGCTAGTAACACAGCTATTTGACTAGCAAGGTCCATATAGAAATGGATGGAAAGTGCAATCACATTGGCTCCGCACAAACGGCACTGCCAATATAGCATTTCAGAGTCCCTTGCATTATTAAAACGTGCAATAAAGAAAACTCAATAGCTTCTACAAGTTTGAGCATTGTTCCACTGCAACACAATTTAAAAGCAAGCTTAGAGTAGAGTAACTCTGTGCCCGTGTCACATATTTAACCAAAACAGGCACAACAGCAAAGTAGTTAGTGCGTGACTTTGCGGAGCTACAGTAAAATAAATACAATAATGCTTGAATGGCAGGACCAAGTGAGATTACATGATGACACAGCGTTTGACTAAATTCTTGTACCTTGAACATATATTTCTGTACTCTCGTAATAAAAACCAAATCCAACTTTTATTGCTCCGAAATACAGAAAAGCAAACAAAAGACTTTATTAGAACTAACAGACATCTAAATATATTCCAACCAACAAATAAATGGCATCTGACAACAATCTCACAACACTAAGATCTTACCATAATTACAACCAAGAAAACCAGTGGAACTTCCTAACGACTACGCCCAAACCAGGGTGATTTCTCCAGTAGCGATCCAAACAATAGGTGCCCAGAATAAATAGAGGGATCCAGTAGCAGGTAAAATCTGCAAATATCAGCAGAAAGAAATGAAACACCTGCTGCTGAACCCTCTACTTATTTGGGAAAAACAAAAATAAATTAGGTCTGGGGTGGAAGTGTTATGCAAGTGGCTCAGATTGCGAGAATCCAGTTGGCTGCACAACTTGGTTTAGCAAATGCTTACAAAGATGATTTCTTTTAAAAGTTTAATGTCACCAGCATGTAATACACACTGAATCTTAAGTATACCATGGAGAACAAGTATGCTTATGATTTCAGCGTGTTTTACCATTAACACATTTATAAATCTACATTAAAGTTTCTTGCGGCACTGGAAGGCACTCAGGGTTAACAGAATGAAATTCCTATCATCTCATAGCACACTCGGATGTAAGCAAAGAGGTGCCATGAGATGGTAGTCGGGGTTAATGAGTTAAGATGAGCTCTTCTGCAATTACAAATTAATTTTTTCCCCATGGATTTCTGGGAAACTTCCAAATGATTCAGGCAAAGGAAATCTGTTACCAGTTTATATAATTTTTCTGTGATGAACAATGTAACATGAAATGTGCAACAGCAAACCTTTGTAGGTGTGGGGATGGAGTAGCCAGAAAGTGCTACTCCTAGCATGTTTATTCATATTTCCCTATCTAAATTACTGGAAAAGCCTAAATTTCAGATTTTACACATTTTACAAATGTTTTTTTTTCAATAAATAAGCAGCAACATAATCCCACAAGTTAAAGCTTCTGTGACATTTCATGAAAATTAATATGATATCCAGACAGCTATTACTATTTTAAAAAAGTGAATCTAATAATAAAATCTCACCTCATCAGGAAGCCGCTGGGCAGCACTATCTGTAACTCTATTGAAAATTTTTTGCACGGCCGGTATCCGGATCAGAAAAACAGGCCTCACTGTTGTAGCTACTGAAACCAACAAGTGGCATGCAGACAGCAGTAACTTCTCTGGCACCTGTGAAGCAAACACATGATGGCAAAAAAATAATACTGTTTAGTACAGAAACTGGCTTAAGAAGTGATACTGCAAAAAATGTGGAATGCTACATTGCAAGACTTAAATCCAGAAAATTGTAATTCCTTAAAAATCATATCTCAGCTAATATATAACTGAACGTACCAGGAAAAACTAAATTTCAGTCTTTGAAGGGAAACACAACCTGACATCCAAACTTCAAAGTACAAAACCAGCTCATTAAAGGGGGCAGGGGCTTGAAACAGACAACATGGATCTGGCATTATGGTCCGTTGTTGTCTTCTCTGTCTGGCTTCAACCTATGAGAGAGTCCCAAGCCACATAAAAATCCTTGGGAGGAATTGAGGAAGGATATTACGCAATATGGTGGGAGACAAAGGAAGCCCTGTATCTGAAAGTTGATGTCCAGCTTGTAATGAGACACAAAGGTGCAACGCCTACCCAAGTAGCTTTTGCGCAGATCTCGTTGAAGGAACTTCTGGAAAAGAAAGCCGCTGAAGTTGCCACAGATCTAGTAGAATGACCCTTAGGTTTGCCAGGCAAGGTCAAGGCATAAGCAAAAGAAACAGTCAGACAGCCACTTGGATAATGTCACCTTCAACACAGAGCTGCCCAATCTGGATCTGGAAAAGGAAACCAACAACTGACTGGATTTTCTAAAGCTCTTAGGTTCAGGTAAAATCTCAATTGTCTATGCATATTCAAACAAAGCAGCAAGTATTCACCCTTGTTCAAAAAATTGTGGAAAATCACAGGAAGGTGAACAGATCTATCACAATTACTCTCAGAGGCTACCTTGGGCAGAAAAGAAGGATCAGTGCAGATTGAAACCCTATCTTTATGAAAAACCAAGTAAGGAGGGAAAGAATCAAGAGCTTGTAGCTGAAAACTCTAAGTCAAGTAACAGCCACCAAATAAAAGAAGTTATGTACTTAGCACAATGTTCCATCTGTGTTGTCTTTTTCGTTCTTCCTCGACATGTGGGTTTTGGATCAGACCTCAGATCCAACTTGGCTGCTTACAAAAGCTTAGACTTTGAAGCCTATACTCCTCTCTTACCCACAATGCCTCACTCCCTCCGGTTACCTCAGATTGAGTTTGCTGCTACCATGTTTACCAATGATATAAACGCACTGTACATCAACAGTGAAAGTTACCAACAAAAACAGCGAAAGAACAGGAGCTCAACAAAGATTAGAGATTCCTACAAACATGTCAGGTCACTCACAAAAGGACAGGGGAAGGAGGGAGGGAGGGAAGGTCAAGAAAGAAAGAAAGACAACACAGATGGAATACTGCTGTAAGTGTATAACTTCTTTAATCTGATTTTTCATTCTTCCTCGACCTGTGAGACAGAGCCCCCAGCTACAACAACCTTGGGTGGCCTTCATGGAAGGATACTCCAGAACACTGCAGAACCAAAAGCAGGTCTACTTCTGGACACAATGTTCAGTTTGCAGTGAGAAATGAAGGTGCGAGAATTAGACCACGGGGCAGGTGAACAAATATCAATAGAAACTTTACTCTAAAAGGCTTGGGAAGTTGCCAAAGATCTAGTAGAGTAAGCTTTTACTCGGTTAGGTAAAGAAACACCTTTGGATTCATAAACAAATGAAATGCAGTCCCTTAACCATTTAGCTAAGGTGGTCTTGGCAACTGGTTTACCCTTTTTTGCATCAGAAAAAGATACAAAAAGCTGGTCAAACCTCCTGAAAGATTTAGTTCCATCTAGATAAAACCCCAAACTGTCTGTGAATATCCACCAGATGGAGTGTGTATTCTTCTCTTGTTTTGGAAATGAGAAAAAAAGACCAGCAAGTTAATAGATTGAATAACAACAAACAGGGAAATCTGGTAGAAGACCAGAAGTAAATCCAGAAAACAACGAGGATTCCACACCGATAAAATTTATTGTGATCTATCTGTCTTAACGCCTCGGCCACAACAGCCTTCAACGAGTACAAAATTAATGAAAACACAATCCCATATATATATATATATATATATATATATATATATATATATATATATATATATATATACAATTAAAGACATAATAAAAACTGATTAGCATGAAATTTAAAGTAAACATTCCAATTTACTTCTCTATTTAAACCCACTGGTGACAATGTATTAAATTTAAGTATAAATACAGTTTCTTTGCAAAGTAAAATATTTTTAAGTAATCTTTCGTCCCCCTTCTTAATAAACACTTGTTCTAGAATGGTTGCTTGCAGTAAATTAGCATTGCCACTATGCTTTTCCATAAAATGCAGTGCTAAAGGACTTTCTAAAGTTCCTCTTTTAATGTCCCGAATATGTTCCTGCAACCTAATTCTGAATTTTCTTTTCATTTCCCCAATACAGAAAAGGTCACAGGGACACTTAAAGCAATAAATCACGCCCCCCATTGTATGGCACGTAAAACTATGTGGTTTGAATATTTTTCCATTAATCCTAGGAAAATTAGGTCTAATAAAAGAACACACATTACAATTGTAGCATGGTATAGTACCACAAGTTGATAAAGAAAGACCAGGTCTCATCGCTGGAGACATATAATACATTTTAATTTATTCCCCCGATTCTGTCCTCTCATAAGCTATATAGGGAACATCAGAACTAAGTTTGTATACAAATTCATCTTGTAACAAAAATTTCCAATAATATTTGATAAGGTCCCAAATTTCAGCACTTAAAAGTAGTCACAAAAAAGATTTTTTGTTTAATCGCCCTCCTTGTTACTTCAGTCCTGGAATTAATATTATTAACTTCTGTAATTTTGTTTCTACCTGTGGTGGTGGTGCTGCAGTAGCATTGTCGCCTCACAGTAAGATGCTGTCCGGTTCGATTCTCAGCTAGAGCGTCTTCTGCGTGGAGACATGCGTGAATGGGCGTACCTTCGTTGAAGGTTGTGCGTCAGGCCTGGCAAGCCGGTACGTAAAACTCAACTGCCAATCATTAGCGGACCGGAGTTCCACTGTGGCGACCCCTAACCGGGAAAAGCCGAAAGACGCAAACAAACTTCTGTAATTTTGTTTCTGCTGTTAGTTTCCCTATTCAAATTTAACTGTATTAATTTATCAATTGATTCACAAATTAAATTTTTACTATAGCCCCTCTGTAGGAACATATTTATTGATTTGTTAATTTGTTTCTCCAAATCTAAGCCATCATTACAAAGCCTGGATAACCTAATAATTTCCCCATAGGGTAAAGATTTCAATGTATGGGAGGGATGACAACTAGTCCCAAATAAATATTGGTTACCATCTACAAATTTCCGATGGATTGTAGTAGTGATAAGACCTTCGTTCCCTCCTGATAAGTGAATGTCTAAAAAGTTAACCTCCGTTCCACATTATAAGCCATCAAACTTTATATTGTATATATTATCATTTATTTCTGAAAAAAAGGTGGATACTGTATTTAGTCCCCCATTACATAAGAAAATCAAATCATCAATGTCACGAAAGTAAAACAAAACATTTTGTTGTACGAACGTATTAGTATAAATGTACTCCAGCTCAAATTTGGCCATAAACAGGTTGGCATACATGGGGGCAAGAGGTGCCCCCCATAGCCATATCTTTTAACTGATGGTAAATTCCCTGATTAAAACTGAAAAATTATTCAGTAAACAAAAATAAGTTAAATCAATAATATAGTGTGAAGTAGGACTATCGCCCAGAAAATAATGCAACGCTTGCACTCCATCACTGACTAATATTCATATATAGACTAACTACATCCAAGCTAACCCAAAACATGTTTTCTGTCCAAGATATTTTAAAGTCAAAGGAATCTTTAATGTAGGAATCAATTTTTTCTACAAAAGGTAACAGATGACCATGCATCACAATACCTATATTCTGTAAAAAAATAATTAACAGCAGAAACAATAGGGCATCCAGGAGAATTCGTAAAATTTTTGTGAAGCTTAGGAAGGCAATAAAAACTAGCTAATTGACAATTTTCCACATTAAATTTGGTATCAAGATCTCTTTAGGGAAAAATAGCCCAAATGTACACCTTCTCAATTAGTAATGTAACTTCACATACTTCATAAGTTGAAACATCGTTTAAATGTTGCATACACATATTATAATATTGAGTGTAGTGAAGCAATACAATCTTGTTACCTTTATCAGAAGGCTTAACAATTAAATCACTTCTGTTCATAAGACTTTTTAAAGCAAGCCATTCTTTTTTAGTCATATTATAACGCCAAGAACTTTTATGACATGTGTTAACAAGTTCTTGTATAGAGAAATTCACCATTTCTGAAAATTGTATTAGTGTTATTAGTATAAGGAGGTATAAATTTGCTCCGGAAATCAATACCCGTAGTATTCAGCAAAGAGTAAGCATTAGAAGTAGAAATATCAAACTCATCAAATAAACAGGAAAAGAAACTATCATTGCTATCAGTTTCAAAACTACATTCACAATTATGTTTATTCAGCCGCTCATCCTCTTGTGCAAAAAAACATTTCAAATGCAATTGTCTAACTAGTTTAAAAAATTCTTGTTTGATTAGATAAAGCCTAGGTGTAACAGTAGGTACAAATTTTAAACCCAAATGGAGAACAGCTATCTCCTCATTCGTTAAAACACATCCAGATAAATTAACTACATTAGAAACATTTGCAGATGTGAAGATAATGTTAGTGTTATTCAATTCAGTTCCATCTACCTCGTTTAAAGGTTTGTTTAGATTGCCCCTCATCCGCCAGAGAATTGAGACAAGTTCCTTTTTTTTTTTCCCCTCAAGTTAATAGATGGGTTTATATTGTTCTCAGTTGCCACTTTGGGAAGAAAGGCTGGATTAGTATGGAATGTCACTGTCCCTGTCAAAAATTAAGTAAGGGTATTTACAGGACAGAGCTTGCAATTCAGACACTCTTCTTGCAGAAGTGATAGCCACCAGAAAAACAGTTCTTTGATAAGAATTTCAAATCTATTTTGGCGGAGGGTTCAAAGGGAAGAATAACCAGAGCTTGTAAAATCATAGGTAGATCCCAAGGAGGTGTTGGATCTTTGACAGGGAGACAAAGAAGCAAAATCCCTATAAGAAAAGCCTTGCATAACCTAAATGAGGCCAAAGATGATGCATTTTCTCGGATATGAAAATTCAAAATGGCTGCCAATTTTCACAGTGGAATGACTGGTCCCCTCATAAAAAATATGAGCAAGAAAATCTAGGACTGCTGGGACAGGAGTGGTAAAAGGATCTAATTTCTGCTGCTTACCCCAAAACAGAAAATCTTTTCCATTTGCTCTTGTAAATTCTTCTAGTCGAAGAATTGTGGGAAGAGATCAGAATGTTTCAGACTGGGGGATGAAAGCCTGGCAAACCTAGCCCATCACTGGAACTGCAGGAACCATGCGGTTAGTTTCAGACCTAGGCAATCATGATAAATTTGCCTTGATGGATGGGATACTAGATCTGGATGAGGTTTGAAAATCCATGAAGGGCAAGAAAGTGAACTAGATTTGATGAGGCCAAAAGGGGACAATGAGGACCACTTTGCTCTTCAACCTGAATGCTTTCTGAAGAAAGTTGAGGAGCAACGGCAGAGAAGGAAAGGCATAAAGTAATCTGGGAGTCAAAGCATGGACCAGAGCATCTCTGGCCAACTGTCAATGAGGGGAGACCAAGGCGAAGAAACCTTTTGCACTTGTAAGGCGATGAGCAGAGACTGGAGCAAGGTCGACCCCATTTGTGGAAGATCACATTCGCCACAGACTGATTCAGGGACTACTCGTGAGGCATCAGTAAGACTTTGCTAAGCCTGTCCACTGCAATGTTGTGCTCCCCCAGAATGTGCATTGCAATCAGAAAGGGGTTGGTAGAGATAGTCCGCTGCCACACACTCATTGCTTCTTAGCACAGGGAGTAGGATCTGGTTCCCCATTGTTTGTTGATTACCAGACCACTTACACATTGTCCGTTTTGATCACAACAGTCCTTGAAGGGAGGAAGATGTGCCTGCAATGCTAAAAGGACCGCCTCTCATCTCCAGGACACTGATATGCAATTTGGTCTCCTGTGACGTCCACGTGCCTTGGACTGTCTGACCCAGAAGTGAACCTGCCCTCCACACCCACCTGGGAGGCATCCATGGGCAACATGGAGCTTGGGGGAATAAGAACAAAGGGGTGTCCTTGAACTTCTGGAGACTGATGCCACCAGAGGAGAGAATCACTGCACACTCGTGATAGGTTGACTGGATAGTTGAGGGGGTGAAGTAGTGACCACTAGACTGCTAAGGTCCACTGCAGAATTCTCATGTTTAAGTGTGCTGCTGGTAAAGTTATGGTGGCAGCCATGGAACCCACGGCCCTGAGTACTAGTTTGGCTGGAGGAACTGGGATTACCAAGATTTGTCTGACATGTAGTCTTAGGTTTGAAATCTTTTCCACAGTAAGGAAGGCCAAAGTCTTTGTAGTATCCAAATGAGCCTCTATAAAACTATGCTCTGAACTGGCTGAAGATTGGACTTTTGTATGTTGATAGTTCTGGCCAAGATAGGAGCGAGCTGTAACAGGTAGTTCATGGCTTGTGAGAGTAGATGTTTGGTTGGAGAGGCTAGAAGCCAGTCGTCTAGGTAGGGAAAAACATGGAATCTTTCCAGTCTCAGATGAGCTGCAACTACCACCTTGCATTTGGTGACCACCCTGGGGGCTGTGGTGAGAACAAAGGGAAGCGGCTCTGAACTGATGACTGGCTCCCAGACTGAAGTGTGGGTACCTTCTGGGGCTCCTGTCCATCTTAATGCGTAGTACACTTCCTTCAGGTCCACTCAGCACATACAGTTGTCCTTTTTCAAAATAGGTAGAATGGACTGGATCATGACCATCCTGAACTGTGATTTTTTACCGACCTTTTCAGGGATGTCCGATACAACATGGACCTGAGGTTGCCTGTGTTTTTTGGCACTAAAAAGAATCTGGAGTAAATGCCTGATCCAATCTGATCTGGCGGGACCTTCTGGATGACTTCAATCCCCATGCTTCTCTCAGGCTGGGTGGAACATCCGGGAGAGAAGTATTTGGTTTACGGAGTTTTGAAAATGGAATGAAGTATCCTCTGGATATGATCCTTTGCACCCACCGATCATTTGTGATGGCTAGCCAGGCTTTTGGGTAAAAGAATAACCCCTCCCCCAAACTTCCTCCACAGAACAGCAGCAGGGCAACATCTCAAGAGCGCTGAAAGAGCCTGCACGAGAAAGAATCCCAAGAACCTTGATTTTGCAGACCCCCCCCCCCCTGCCTTGTGGGCGGCATCTACCACTGCAAGTTTCAACCTCTGTCTCTGGGAAAATATTCCCCCTGAGACTCCTAAAATAGACCCTGAGATTTCTTGAAACAAGTCACACCTCCCCCGCTAATTCCTGGAAAAGAATCTTTGGGGTTAGAAAAAAAAAAAACGATAGCAGACAGGGTCTTTATATTTCTGGCAGAGTGTCTCTAACAGTGGGTCCAAAGACTGTCAAAAGAGGCACTGACGAAGGAAGCCCTGAAAGTTTCCACGAAGTCACACAAGTCACGCCACCACAAACACGCATGATGCCTAATGGCAATGCCAGAACCAGCGAACCTTTAGGTACCTCCACTGCATGGGAGATTAACCTCATGGATGCATTGGAAATTGTACAATGGCCAATCTAGAGGGAAAGGACCTCCTTTCCTCATTAGATGTGAACTCTAGGACCGAGCTACAGAGTTCTTTCATTAAATCCCTCTGTAGCCTAGTAAAATGGGAAAGGTAGTTCAAGACTCATAATATGAAGGAAGATGAGGCACAAATTCTCTTACCAAATCTGTCCATAGCCCTAGATTCCCTGTTACAGGGGATGGACAGAGGAGCTTTCTTGGGCCAGCTCCTCCTTGGTGGCTGCCGGAACAACCATAGCATCTACCATGAATCTCTCAAATCCAATGAGGTCAGCCAGGTTGACCACTGAGGAATTTGTCTGCATGCTTGGGTATAGGTTCTACTGTGTCCAGATCCTTCCAAGACCTGTTTGATACCACATCAACAAGTCCATCAGCTGCAGGGGGGGGGGCACAAGATACAGATGGGCTGGACCCAAAAGCCTCCAAGAACACTTTCTTCTGGGGTAGTTTTGGGAAGACCATACACCTCTTTGGCACAGGATTTCCACAATGTCTCCTAAGTAGACATCCTCGGGTGGAGATCTGGGGGACCCTTCCCATTCCTCGAAATCAGTGTCTTTAGTGACCGATTCCTCTGGGGAATCCAGATGTCTCCTTTTGCACCTTTTCTTCTACGGAATCTCTTCACTGGGGTGCTCTGGGGAGAAGTTGGGAGAGATCTGGGGTTCCAAACGTGGAAGTACTTGCAGGCTTTGCTGGGCCAGCTGTCCCGAGGGGGGGAATTGTGAAGCCTCAGAAGCGGTCTCCAAGGGGATAAGAAGTGGATCTAAAAGGGTGGAAGCTGAGGATCTAATGGGCATGGAGAGAACTCTCTCCACCACCTCGAAAGCAGAGTGGGCTGGAGAAACTAAAGATCATCCTCTCTAAGCTAAAACTACCAGGACCAGGGGATCCTGAAATTCCTCCAGCCCTGCGGTCTGACAGGAAAGCCCAAGCTGAGCTAACGCCGATGCTCCAAGGGGAAGAGACTGCTCCAAAAACTGGAGCGGACGTTGAGGCATCGGCTCAGAGCACTCTCCTTTTACACAGTCGGGACTGAGCGAGTCAGGGAAGGTGCACGGGTCGAAGTGAGACCCACTATCAGCTCAGACACAATGGCTCTCAGGGCATTCAGATCCCAAGGTTCCGAAGCAGCAGGTCGGATCAGAGAACTAACTAAAGGTCAAAAACCAAATCAAAGGAAGGTGCTGGCAGTACTGATAATCAGGAACAAAGCACCAAGTGAGCCAACGAAGATGCAAACAATTTATTAGGCTAAAAACAGCACTCCAAAGCTTTGGAGTGCTGTTTTTAGCCTAATAAACTGTTTGCATCTTCGTTGGCTCACTTGGTGCTTTGTTCCTGATTAACTAACTAAAGGTCTAAAGGGTGACTGTCCACCCACGGTCCTTGGAGAAAACTGGGCTGGTAAGATCCCCATCTGGATCTGTGTCTGAAAGATTGTGGGTAGACTTGACAGAAGATGCTCTGGAAGGTGGTCTAGACGAGATGCTCGGAGACCTCTCTTTACAGGACAAACCTGCGGTAGGAGGAGGGCGCTCCAAAAAGCAAAGGAGGGCTGAGGAGAAGAATGTACGGACTTATTCGGACCCTAACTTCTGGTATCTGATGCCTTAGGAGCCTTGACTGGAGGCTCATCCAAAGATGAGGAAGCAGACTTCCCTGGGGAACGTTTTTTTTTGCTTTCCATGTCTTCAGTTCTTTTAAGGAAGGTGCTGAGCCCCTGAAAAAGAACCTGCTGACAGGGCCGAAGTAGGTAAAATGTCCTTCAAAATAAGCCTGCTCCTTCTGTCAGCCACTGCTCTTTGATGGAAGCCTTTGCACATGGTACAGGAGGCTGCCACGTGAGCAGGTCCGATACAATATGTGTACTCCCTGGGAGCATCAGATAAGGGAATCTTGTGCCCACAGGAAGTGCATTTCTTGAAACCTAAAGGTTCCTCAGACATCCCAAAAGTTTAGAGAAGAAAGGAGAAAAAAAGAGGAAAGACAGCAATTCCTGCCAAGAGCATGCCAGCGGATGCAACAAAGACACACTAAACTGAACTAGCGTTTTTTTTTTTTTTTTTTTTTAAATAAAACAGAGTCAGAGGGTAGGGTACAGAAGACTAAGGGAAGCTACACTAAAAGAAGAAAAAACCACAACTTACACCTGATGAAAAACTTTTTCTTCTTCTAAGAGTGGCAAATGAGACCAGAGGTAACCATGGGGAAGTGAGGCATTATGACTAGGGGAGCAACTCGAGCTTTGGAGCCTAAGCTTTTGTAAGCATCCGATTCAGATCCGAAACCAACAGGTTGAAGAAGAATGAAAATGACATCGGATACAAAGCTTTCCAAGATAAAAATTTGAAGTATGAAGTAGGAGATATCAGATGACATAATAGTTAAGGTCTTCACCTCTCATGCTCAAGGTATAAGGGTCGATACTGACTTCTGACCAGTGCCTCTTTGAAGTTTGCATGTGGCTCCTTGCTTCCTTGTGGGGTTCCTCCCACCTTTGAAAAATATGGTAAGATTTTCCTTGTTAAACTCACCTAAGAATGGAGCTGTGGGGAGCAGCATATATTCTAAATGATGCCATATACAGGGAATAGTCAAATAGAACAAACTCTTTGGACATCTACTGTGGTGCACAGTATCCTCAAAGATAGCAGAACAAGGATCACAGACTGCACGCTGTCTGTGGCTGGGCTAGCCAGTCAATGGTATATAATATGGCTCTAGGCGATTCAGTTGTGATGACTAACATTGTGAAAATGGGCATGGGAATTCACTGGTGATAAGTGGGTTGAGTATCTTGCTTCCATGTAAGGGTGGGAAGGTTGTATGTGCCCCTATTGCCAATGTGTGCCCACCATAAAGCCCATCAGCCCTGGGTCAATAAAGCTACTAGCTTGACGGTGTCCACTTGCCCAGCTTGGGTTACCTGGGACAGCTCCGTTGAGTAAAAGCTGGACTTAAAACCAAATCACCCTGCCAAATACTAAGAATTGATGCACTCAATGGGAGGATGAGGCTTGGAAGCGGATGACATGATGGTAATAAGGCTGGACATCCTCTGTATCCAGGAGAGAAGATGGAAAAGCAGTACTGTAAAGCCACTCGATTTGGGATCCAGAGGCTACTACTCAGGAGGACAGGCTAGAAATGGCTTGGGAATTGTGGTAAGGGAGAGGCTTCAGAAGACAGTGAGGGATATCATCAGAATTAGTGCCATACTCACAGCAGTTAAGAAACAGTGTAATATTAGAGCAATACTCAAGCTCAGCCTATGCTTCACAGCAGGGTTATGATGGTGAGGAAGAGACTGCATTCATACAGCAGTTGCAGGATGTACTAAATACAGCAGGACATCATAAATTGGTGTTGATGATGGTTGACTTGACTGCACATATTGGGACAGAGAAAACAGGATACGAGGACTGCCTGGGTCTACATTGGTGTGGCAACAGGAATAAAGGCAGAGAGCCCAATCTACACCTTCTGATTGTGTGATAAATGAAGTGGTCGCCAACACATGTTTCAGAAACAGAGAGTGTCAGTATCAAATACAAAAGTAGTCAACATACCACTCGGGTAGACTTCCTCCTGGTAAGGAAAGGGCACTGGAATAGAATCAGTGATTGTAAAGTCATCCCCAGTGAAACAGTCAGCCCACAGCATAAACCACTTGATGCCACAATCAGCTACAAGCAATGGTCAGAAAAGGCTCAAAGTCAACAGACACCAGGCTGAAGATCTGGAAGTTGGCTGGAGAGAAAGCACAACAGTTTAAGGAATCATTCAGGGCTCTAGCACCTCAAGAGGAGGAGGAGGAAATACGTTGAGTTGAAGAATGGCAGCGCTTCAAAAAAGCATGTGTAAGGGCCACAGAACAGATATGTGGTCAAGCAAAGTATGGAAATAAGGTACGTAAAGAAAGCTGGTAGTGGAATATAGACATCCAGTAAGTTACCTTAAGAAAGGAATGCAGGAAAGGGAGATGGAAAAGATGCATCAGTTTAAGAAAGAATACTAGCTGGCTAACAAAAAGGCTAAGGAGTGATGCAATAGCAAAGAACAAGGCATCAGAAGCACTCTACCAACTTCTGGAAAGTGACTCAGTGGATGGCACAAAAACTATGAGGTTGCAAGGCAAAGACAAAGATGGTCAGACACAAGGGATGCCTGCAACAACCTTCTCATCAGTCCGCAGGACATCAAAAGCAGATGGACTACTTCCAGCAACTTAATGAAGAAAACCCCACAGAAACTGTACTACCCCAGACAGCCTACTGTGACAGTAGAGAAGCCCACCATAGAAAAAAGTAAGAAACGCACTAAGGAAAATGAAGTCAGGGAGAGCAACAGGCTGAGCTTAGGTCACAGTAGATATGACTGAGAATCTGGGTGAGATAAGAAAAGGCTCCTCATAGTAGTACGGAGAGAAAAGTATAACAAGGGAGAAAGATGGCGACAAATAACACCCCAACCCCATGTAGAAAATAGGAAAAAGGAGGTTGATAATGAAGTAGCAGAAAGTTCAACAGTGGGGTGGGGTTGGCAAGGACTTGTAACATGAAAGGAAAATCTGAGGGAAGAAACTGAGCCTGAAGGGGAAGGCGCAGCAAAAATGTACCTTTCAGAAAAGCTTTGGAAATTTTTCAGAGCAGCCAAGGGAACATCCGTACCCTACCAACATGAAAATTAGAAATAACTGCCAGTTGCACCCTAACCATACAAAACCTAGAGCCTGAATTAAACTTGGCAAGAAAATCTAGAACGGACTCTAAAGGAGCAGAAAAAGGAGCAAAACTTCAAGATTCTGACCACACTGCAAAAGTCTCCATTTACTGGAATACACCTCCCTAGTAGACAGTTTGTGCATATCTTGTCCTTGTCCCAAAAGTTAGACAGCTTGAGATCCCTGGCCATTAAGGGAGCTGGAGAAACCATGTAGTTTGAGGGACTCCAGATTGGGAGGATCCAGAACTCAATGGAGTACCACAGAAGAGACTATAGAAAGTGGAATCACACTTAAGGTAATGGAGCTGAAAATCACTGTCGCTCTGCAATGGGCTGTCCTCTGAAGAAATTTGAGGATCAGAGGAACTGGGGGATAAGCATACAGAAGACAGTCTCTTCTGGGTGACTGTCCGTGAGGAGAGGCTAAGGGGCAGTAGCTGCTGCACTTAGTGTTAGAAGGGGGGGCCAAAAATGATTGCAACACTGAGTGCCCCAGCTCTGCAAGATCCGAGCTATATCTCTTGGACTTGGAGACCACTCATGAGGAAGCAGAATGTTCCTGTTCAAGCCAGGATGCTGTACTTCCCCAGGATGTGCACTGCAACTAGAAACTGTTGAGATGAGATCGCCGACTGCCAAATCTACATGGCCTCCCAAAAAAGAGAATAAGAAAGACCTGCAAAGCAAGGAGGGGAGCCGTGATCTCTAGGATGCTGATGCGAAATGTTATTTTCCACAGAAGACCAGGACCCTAGAACCGTACTCAGTTTGAAATGCCCCACACACAAAAAAGATGCTTCTGTGATGACTGTGGCCACCGAACTGGAAGAATAATCTCTTATTGGTCATGAAGGAAGAATGTAACCACCACCAAATCTGATCATGACACACCTTTGTCAATCTTACTAGAAAGTCCACTGGATGGGTCAAGCACGACAACTGCACTGCAAGAGTCCATTGCACAGCCCTGATGTGGTACTTCACTACAACCCGATTAAAACTGCCATGTGGCTTAGGCGTTTCAAGATTGTATGAGCGGGAGGCTTTGAAAGGGCAAGCACCGACACTGCCTGGGATTCAAAGGCTGATCACTCGAACTTGGGAGCCTGGGAATTTTACTAATACTAGCCAAATGGCAACCTACGAACTGTAATGTTTGAGCAGGTTGCAGACTCTCTTTTACAAAACTGATCATAATCCCTAATTGGACATATAACTGGAGTAAGGTATCGCTAGCTGCGAATAGTGATGCTCTCATGGGGCAGTGAGCAGCCAATCATCCAGGTACGGAAAGACCTGAAAATCCTGCAGCCAGAGCCAGGCTGCAACCACTGCCATGTACTTGGTAGACATCCAGGGACAGTAGACACACTGAATGGCAGGCTGCAGAACAGACAATGATTAGCCACAGACAGATGCACAAAAACATCCTAGAGAGACCCTTATTCTTGATAAGACAGTAAATGTCCTTGTGGTCCATCAAGAGCATGCAGTCATCCTTCCTCAACAGAGGTAGAATGGACTGTACTGTGGCTATCTGGAACTTGGGTCTGTTTCACAAAGGGATTCAATTTAAATCCAGAATAGGCCTGAGGTCCTCACTCTTCTTTAGTATAAAAGAACCCTGAGTAGACCCCAGATCCTCATTAGTCTGGTGGGACCTCTTAGATGCCAATTTATCAGCAGCTTCTGAACTTCTGCTGCTGCCTGCAGTCTCTGATAGGGTGGAACAAATGGGAAGTGTCTGTAATGAAGACATTTCTAAAACGGGAATGGTACATAGCCTCTGGATATTAACACTCAACACCTATGAGTCTGAGGTGATGACCTCCCAAGCTTGAGTGAACGGCCAAGCAACCCCTAGGCTGCCTCCACAGCAGAACAGTCAGGCAACACTTCAGGACTGCTGAAAGGACCTGCCAGAGAAGGCTTTATGGAAGTCCTGATTTTGAAGACCCCACTCCCAGCTGGCAAGAACAATCTAAAAGAGCATCCTGGGAAGACTGCTGCGACTTTCTGAAAGACACATTTGCCCCTTTTCTGATTCCACGAGAAAGTTCACAAAGGGGCAGCAAAATGTACTCCTGTGGTGGACAGTGTCTTTTCTTGTTTACTCCCAAGTAAGTGTCTCCATCTTTGGCTCAAACAAGGAAGAGCCATCAAAAGGGAGTTAATAAAGGATATCTTGATGCAATCTGCACGGTTATGCAGTCGAATCTAAGCATGGGATTGTATGCCAGTGCCAGCTGCACGGGATCCTCCATCGGCTGCATTCGAAGTGAGCACCATAGAAAAGCTGGCAATAGACAGCAGAGTAGTGTCTTCTGGATCTCTGGAGACTGCTGCACGTTAACATTCCTTGATACTTCAGCCATAAGATAGTGCTCAAATCTGGTCAAGTTAGATAAGTAGTTCAGTGTCCTCAGAGAAAATGTCACAGAGACACAAGATTGCTCCCCTACACAGTCCAAAGGCTGAGACTTTCTGTTCAAGGGATTGACGACTCTCGAGAGAACATCCTCTCCATGGAGTCAAAGATGGAGGCAGATGCTGGCCTCCTGGAGCCAAAAGTCCCAGTATTGAAAGACATCAGAGATGCACCAGAGTCTGGGGAGCTACTCCTCGCTTTGACATCAAGGGCAGAGATGAGCTGTTGAACAATGAAAGTCCTAGCAGGAGGGACAATCCTAAAGCTGGGATTGTCAACCCAGACAAACACCAACCTTGATGTCATGGCTCCAATGGTCTGATCAGTTCAGACACTGCTGGAGTCAAAAAGACCAAGGTAGGAGCCAGAATTAAAGATGGTCACACTGTCAGATCTGATCCCAAGGATGGGAGTATAGCCAGGCCAGAGGATGGGAAACTAGGGTGATGGAGCTGTGTCCTGGGAAGAGTTCCCAGACACTAAGGGATAAGTCCTAATTGCATCAGGGTCTACAAAAAAAGGACCTCATCAGCTGCTCCAAGTCTGATGCGTTAAAACAGCCAATGACCTCGATGACTGAGTGGACGAAGCCATCAATGGAAGCTTGGAAGGTTGCTCAGAGGACGAGGAACCCGACTGCCAGATCCTAGCAGGAGAACCTCAGAAACAGATGGGAAAGGAGAACACTCTCTGGTGGGGTGGACAGGGAGAAGGGGAAGTTACCCAACCTGATGGAGCTCCTTTTACCAAAAAAGGGCTCAGTATGCTATGGTCCAAAGATGGAGCCTTGCTCACAGTCAGCATAGACAGCAATCAGCTGAAGCTCTGAGGAGTCAGAGCCAAAGCCAATGTCAAGTTAACCGGGGCACCCAAAGACCATGGAGCCCTCAGGTCTCATGAGCCAGAAGTGGGACCAGGTGTGGAGGCAGAGAAGAACCTCATACGATCCCCTCTTGAGGTCTTGGAGTCCTTCGAAATGTGGTACGTCTCAGATCTAACTTTCAGACAGAAAACCCACCAGGTGGAGGAAGGCCCTTAATGACTAATTTTGCCTTCTCGTTAACTGCCTGAGACCTGAACACCTCGCAGATGGAACACGAGGAATCAAAGTGGGCAGCCCCCAAACAGTAAACGCATTTCTAGTGCACATCTTGAGAAGGCAGTTTGTGCCCAACAAGCTACACATTTTTTAAAACCCTTATCTTTGATAAGGCAGCCCACACACTACACACAGTAAGAAACGCAATACTAACACTTTACAATTACAGAAACAACAGACTCAAGCATGTAGGAAACGGCTGCTACTAACTATACGCAATAGTACAATAAACCCAAGCCTAATTTGCCTAACCTAACACCTAAACTAAACCTATCTTAAACACAATTAAAAAAAAAAGGGTAAGGGAGAAACAACCATAGGAAAAAATGTAATACACAAAGTATTGAAAGGATATGTTTTTGCAGAGTCACGGATCCAGCTGCCGACAGGAATGGGGGGCAAACTTGACTGGGGGATCTGTTGAGGAACATGCGACTGTGGGTAGAGGAGGTGGAGCCTGGTGAGTTGAGGTTTGAAGGATTTGGTCGGTGTGGGCTCCCTAGAGGTTGACATTATCACATGTACAATTAACACCCATTCCCCATCTCAAACCATGCCCTGAAAAAGCACTGCCAATACCAACCTCTTAATATACAAACCACCAACGGTATCACCGGCAAATGGCAAGCCCATAAGAATATGTCACCAGAGCTTATTCAGTCCTAGCTTTGAAAACCACTGCAGCAATGCCTTTTGACAGAAAGAAATGAAAACTGATACATACACAGTTCACATAGTTTAAGAGGAAAGTACAGTTGTGTAAGATCTTACCACAACAGCAAAGGTCTCATTTCTCACTGTTGCAGTATTTTTTACAAATGGGATATCTTGCTGAGAAGCCAAATGTCTGACCAGCATACCAAAGCTTCAGATGCTTCCAGGCGAAGTACATCAAATGTATGTTCTATGTTCAAAGAGTAGGGTACACAAGTGACTTATGAGCGCCTAATCCTCAGAATTGAATTGCCCCACAAGAGCCAGAGTAACCCAAGAGGAGAAGCAAGAACATATGCATCCAGGAAGGAAATGAAAGAAGGATCCCTCAGTCAAAGGAAAAACAGGGCGAAGGTGGGAGGGACAGAATACTGCAACAGTGAGAAGCAGGACCTTTACTAAGCCAAAAAAAAAACAGGGAACAACTGTGTTTCTTAAGCTCAGAAACTCTCTTGGTGGAAGTAAGGGCTACAAGCAAGATAGATTTCCAAGTGCAATGCTGTAAAGAAGAGATGGCAGACTCAAAAGGAGACCGTCGTTTTTTCAAAAACAAAAGTATGATCCCAAGGAGGAGGAAAATCAAAAACTGCTTAACTTCATATCTAGAAGCCAGTTGTGGATTCAAAGGCAAACAAGTAGAAACGGCAGACAAATGAACATTAACAGATAAATATGCCAGGCCAGAATTGAGCAGCTCACACTATTTGACACTTGGTAACCGGGAAAGTCCGACTAGGTCAGAAACCCATTTTCAGCAGAAGCCTGAGGAGAAAAGCTCCAGTAGAAAAATACTGTAAAGATATTAACATAAGCTATGCATTTAGTACAAAGTTTACAAATCTAGACAAGGGCAAAACAGACAGCTGATGTTTATATTACATTTAGCATAACATTTTCAAAAGAACAAGCAAGGGTAGTGGCAGTTTTACAGAAAAATAAGAATTAGCGAAATAAAATAAGCTTGTAAAAGATTTAATGGAAGAAGAACGAGTTATAAGGGAGTTTAGAATTAAATGGCACAGGGCAGCATAAAAGAAGAGATGAGGAGCTACAATGGAGTTTAGAATTAAACACCAGGACACAAGGACTAAAGGAATAGAAAGGACAAATACATTGCTTGAGAAAGTAGAAAAGTTATGGAGAAAGTTAGTAGAAAAAAGAAGTTATGTCTTACCATAACATTCCATCCGAGTTGTTGATCTTCTTCCAGTCATCACTGATGGGTTCGGTTCCAAGCCCTCGGGACAGAGTCAGCCTTATACCAAGCTTGCATGCACCAAAAAACTCTTGAGATAAGCTGCTACCACAATGCCCTTTGTCAGTTACCTCAGATCGAGTTTGCATGCAACAAATAGAAGAATAAGTCAGAGGCCATCTCTGCGCAGAAACCCTAATACACCACAAAGACCTAGAAGATCCGCCAGGAACCTTAGGAGGGGGTCGGTGGGAGGGTGTGATGACTGGAAGAAGATCAACAACTCAGATGGAACATTATTGGTAAGACATAACTTCTTTATCTGAAGTTGTTAATCTTCTTCCTGTTCATCACTGATGGGACCGAGTCCCCAGCTACTTGAAGAACCTGGTTGGCCCTTATGGAAGAATATTCCTTAGAACCATAGAACCAAAGGCTATTCTTCCCCTGGAGATCAGATCCAATTTGTAATGCTTGATAAAAGTGAGGGGCTTAGTCCAAATGGCAGCTGCACAAACGTCATCCATGGAGGCCCTAGAGTGGAAGGCAACATATGCTGCAATAGCCCTAGTTGAGAGAGCTTTGATTTGGCCAGGCTTCGATCCCTCCGCAAGTGAATATGTGAAGGCAATGCAATCTCTGAGCCATTTAGATAAAGTAACTTTCGATACTGCACCTCCCATTCTAGGTCCCGCAAAGGAAATGAAAAGCTGGTCTGACTTGCGAAAGGATTTAGTTCTGTCCAGATAGAAACGTAATTGTCTATGAACATTCAAGGAACGTAGACAGTATTCTTCCTTCTTAGAGTAATTTTGGAAGAAGACAGGGAGCTCAATGGACTGGTTTAATCGAAAAATCTGAAACCACTTTGGGGAGAAATGATGGGTTAGTACGAAGTGATACTCTGTCCTTACGAAAGATCAGATATGGGATCAATACACAATGCTTGTAATTCAGAAATTCTTCTGGCTGAATTTATAGCCACCAGAAATAAGGATTTCCATGACAGGAATTTTAGATCACATGTTGCAGCCGGCTCAAAAGAGGGCAGAGAGAGACTGCAGAACCCAGGACAGATTCCATGCCTCCACCGGCTGTCTGATGGGAGGCCTGCTGTGGAAAATACCCCTGATGAAGGTCTTGCAAAGGCAAGAGGAAATAAATGGCACGCCATCAGACCAGTTATGGAAGTTAGAAACAGCTGCTAGATGGACTCGAACGGTGGAAGCCGAGACCCCCTTGTCGAACAGTTCAGCCAGATAATGAATAGTGGCTACGGGGCTGAGAAAGTGCAGTCATCACATTTGGGTTATCTGCTTGTAGTAGCCTTCAGTCGGCCTGATTAACAAAGTCATGTGTCCTGCGTCTGTTGCTGTCTCATCTTCCATGACGTCAGGTAGTCAGGGGTATAAAGCATGCAGCCGACGCAATTACATAAGTTTTTCTTGCCCCAGATGTCAGGTGCCCCCATAACGGGAAGCAATTATATATGCAAGGTTACACCTCCAACAAAAAGCAAATAAACCAAAAAGCTTTAAGCATAGAAAGCAAGAATAGAAGTATAGCCAACAGAAGTCAGGGGGCTGGAGGGAGCGTAACTAGGACTGCAACAGTGAATACACTAACATCTACATTTATGGTAAGTGTACACAACTGTACTATGTTCTTCGTGTTTCACTGTTGAAGTCATCACATTTGGGTAGATTCCCAAAGCTAAGAATGGGAGGAGGAAATTGGATAGCATTAGGACCACCTATAAAGCCCTGCAAGCCTGCAGTGGCAAAGCCAGCTCTGGATTTAAAAGAAACTGGCAAATAGTAATGCTTGGTGAAGGTATGTACAGAACTCCAGGTAGAAGCTTTTAGGCTGTCGCTGGAAGGGACACCTCTGAGAAAGGCTGTAGAGGTAGATGCAGCCCTGGTTGAATGTGGTCTTAATCCCCTGTGGGGTAGGTTTTCCATGGTGCTTACAGCAGAAATGAATGCAATGGCCTATCCATTTAGAAATGGTTTGCTTTGAAATGGCCTTCCCCTCTGCCCCTGCATCATGGCCTTCCCCTCTGCCCCTGCATCAAATGCAACCAGCAGTTGTTAAGATTTCCTGAGAGGTTTAGTCCTGTCCAAATAAAACCCAAGTTGTCTGTGCACATCTAAGGAGTGCAGTATTCGTTCCCCTTTGTTCTGTGGATTTGAAAAGAAGGTTGGCAAATGAATGGACTGATTAAGGGCAACACTGGATACCACCTTGGGCATGAAGGAGGGATGGGTCCTGAGGGACACCCTGTCGCATGAAATATGATGAAAGGCTCCACTGCCATGAGGGCATGCAACTCAGACAACCGTTTTGCTGAAGTGATGGCTAAAAGGAAGGCTGTTTTCCAAGAAAGGATTTCAACTCTGCATTTGCAGCTGGCTCAAAAGGAGGTAGGGTGAGTTTTTCTAATACAAAGATAGGGTCCCAGGCTGGAGTAGGGGCTCTTCTGGATGGTCTTAAGTTTTTGGCCCCTCTGAGGAACTGCTTCATCAGTGGATGACAGAAGAGGGGTGGTTCTGTGTTGTAATAAGCTGAAATGGCTGGGCATGAATTTTGGAGGAAAAGGAAAGGCCCTTGTGCAGCCTCTCACTTAAGTATTGAAGAATCTGAGGTAAATTGGGTGCTGCTGTGCCCATCTCCAGAGTTTAGTTCCAGGAACAAAATCTTTTCCATTTTTCAGCATAGGATTTTCTAGTACTAGGCATCCTTGCCTCCAGAATGACATCCAACACTTGCTTACTGAGGGATGGTAAGGGAGAGATCAGGTAATTAGCCAGGCTGCCAGGTTCAGGGTTTGAAGCTGGGGATGCAGAATCTGGCCCTCTTGCTGGGACAGCAGGGCAGGGATCTGAAGCAGGTGCCATTGTGCCAGCAGTGACACTGCACAAAAGGGGTTACCAGTGTTGGCATGGCCAGTCTGGTGCAATCAGTATCGTCCTTGGTTTGTCCTGTTTGATCTTTAGTAGTACCTTGGAGAGGAGAGGCAGAGGGGGAAAAGCATAAACTATGTTTTTCCAAGTGAAGGACAGGGCATCCACTTTCCAAGCTTGTTAGTGGGGAATCCTTGTGCAGAATATTTCCAATTGGTAGTTCTGGGAGGAGGCAAACAGGTCTATATCTGGGCTCCCTCATTTGTTTCTCAACATGTTGAATACCTTCGGTTCCAGTTTCTATTCGTGTAGGTCCATGAGATTTCTGCTTAGTTCGTCTGCCAGTGTATTTAGCTTTCCTGGCAGGAATTGAGGCTGTAGGTGCACTTGGCAGCTCAAGGCTGTGTTCCACAGAGCCATGGCTAGTCTGCAGAGAGGGTATGAGAGTGGGTTCCCTCCTGCTTGTTTATGTACCACATAACAGTGGTGATGTGCGTCTTTACCATTAATTGCCCTGGAAGAATGTGGTCCTTGAAGGCTGTCAGAGCATTCTGTACAGCTAACATTTATTTTTGATTGATATGCAGGTGCATTTGACTTGAGTTCCATTTGCCCTGAATGCACTTCCCTGCCAAGTGAGCCCCCCCATGCATAGTCTGATGCGTCTGTTAGGGTTTGGGTGGCAGGGGGTAGTTTGAATGGCAGTCCCTTGTTTTGGTGACAGGCCTCTGCCCACCAAAGGAACTTTATCTGTAGACAAGGTACGTTAGGAATCATTGCTTCTAGATCCTGAGAATGTTGACACCATAGGCTTTTTAGATACCATTGTAGTTTCCTCATATGCAGTCTCGCATATGGAATTAGGGGAATGCAGGAGGCCATGAACCCCAGGACCTGCAGTATTTTCCTTGCAGATAAGCTGGGTCTTTGTGGCCAGTAGTTTGAAGTAGGCTGTCAAATGAACTTGTTTTTCTGGCATGAGAAAGGCCATCTGGGAAGTTGTGGTCAAGCTTGCTTCCAGGAATACAATTTGTTGGCAAGGTACAAGATGCGATTTCTTTTTGTTTATGGTGTACCCCAGAGAAGTTAGCAATTTCTGTACAAATGCCAGATGATTCAATAGTATGAACTGGCTTTCTGCCTGAATTAGACAATCGTCCAGGTATGGATATATTTGGATATTTCTTTGCCTGCAAAGTGCAATGACTGGAGCTAGGCACTTTGTGAATACCCTGGGCGCAGTAGATAAGCC
This sequence comes from Protopterus annectens, assembly GCF_019279795.1. NCBI lineage: Eukaryota > Metazoa > Chordata > Ceratodontiformes > Protopteridae > Protopterus > Protopterus annectens. Next base: position 746,543,690 of record NC_056746.1, on the reverse strand, counting down.
AATGGGCAGTGCAGAGAGCTGATGGGTGCATATAACCTGCTTTGAGGCGTAGGTATCTTATGCAAGATTCCCTTATTGGGATGTGCAGGTAGGCTTCCTTTAAATCCAGTGCTGTCAACCAGGTATCCTTGCCTGGCATAGGAAGCAGCTGGTGAAGAGTTAGCATCTTGAATTTTGGGATCACCAAAAATGTGTTTAGGATAGACAGGTTCAGGATAGGACGCCAGTTGTTGTCTTTTCTGGGCACCAGGAAAAGTCTTGAGTAGAAACCTTGTCCCCTTTCCTCTTCTGAAACAGGTTGAATAGCCCTGATGCTTAGAGAATTTGCTTTTGAGCCTCTGCCCACTGATTTGGCTGTAGATCTGGTGTGAAAGTGGAATCTGTATCCTTGGGAAACTATATTTAAAACCCATTTGTCCTGGGTAATGAGTTCCCAATTTTTTGCCTGCCGAGCAATCTTTCCCCCTAAAGGAACAGTCAGTTGTGCAGGGCTTGGAAGATTTAAAGTCATTGAGACAGTTTACCATATGGGGGGAGTCTTACCACTCCGTGCTTTGGAAGTGGGAGCCCCCCACTGCTTACCTCTGTGAGTACCTTGGGACTGCAGCCTGGGAGTTCTGCTGGTTCCGGGTTTGGACTGAAGACCTGGAAGAGGCAGGAAAAGACCAATTTTTATAGGGCCAATGCCTACTAAATCTGGGAGGCTGTAACAGTTTGCATAGATTTAGCTTTTTTCCTCCATCTGTTTAAGTACTACTTCTGCTTTGTTGCCAAACAGGCAGTCTTGGTTTAAGGGAGCATTCAGCAATTTAGCTTTAACATGATCTGGCAAAGATTGCTCCTTAAGCCAAGCATGCCTTCTAAGTACAGACCCAGTGACAGCAGCCCTCCAAGATGCATCTAGTGAATCAAAACCACATTGCAAAGTATGTTTTCCAGCCTTTAAAGAAGAATGCATTAAATCCTGTAAATCTTTATTTTCAGCACAGTCAGGAATCAACACCATTTTCTGTTTAAGCAATCCAATATCATGCTGCTGATAATTTAACTAATGGCCAAGGTTGCAGAAGTGTATACAGTCTTACCCCATCTATCCAGTGCCCTGGAATCTCTATCAGAGGGGCTAGGATATGTTTGGCAGCAGTAGCCTTAATGCCCTTGAGTCCCTGTATAATGGTCTCAGGATCCGCAGTAGGATTTTTAAAGAGGAACCTGTGAGAGTCAGGAACCCTGTAATATCTATCTGGTTTTCTGGGAGCAGGAGGTAAAGATTCAGGGGCCAAGCTAGATTCCGAAAAGGAAACAACAATATCCAGTATAGGGGGGATAGCTAAAGGCCTGTGTTGGGGCAGGAGTAAGAAATCCCTAAGCCTCTTTTTAGAGTCAGAGTAATCCTGGCTTTCCCAATGAAAATGCTCCCTAAGAGTATGCAAGGTTTCACCAAAAGAGAAATCATCTGGAGGGGAAGCAGAGGGAAGAGAGTCCTCTGCATCAGAATCCTCAAAGGTAGATAAAGGCAAATCCTGGTCATCAGAGGAAACAGAAATTTCAGAGCCCTGATCAGAAGAATCATAAGCAAACTTAGTCCTAGGGTCTCTTAAAGGGGGAGGCTGACTTCCCATGATTAAAGTAATAAGGTCTTCAGCCATTCTTATTTGTTTTTTAGGCACAGAGGCCTGTCCATGTGGTCTGGGCATCAGTTTTCTAGGCATGGATCGAGTTTTAGGCCTTGAAGAAGATGGCGCCAGTTTAATATGCAAGTCAGTAGGCCTGAATACACCCTCAGAAGCTGGTGCCTGCACAGCGGCTCCAGACTCATCCAAGGTAGAGACATCCGCAGGTTCCACAGCTGAAGCATCTCGCAGCATAACGGACTCCGAATGAGTCTCAGTAGAGGCTTACGAATCTGAAGTAGCGGGCATCAGGGGCTGCGAAAGCACCTCACTGAGTACCGGCAAACTGGCGACTAGCTTAGGAGAAGAGTCGTTGGCAGCTTTGGACCTATGCGGTCTGTGTCCGTCTTTATCTTTGTGGTTTTTTTTGGAATGTCAGTAGTCGGGTGGCTTACCGAAGACATATCTGGATAATTGAACAGAGTACCAAAATATTTAGAAGTGTAAATAAACAGATGACGAATAGTACGTTGTTTAAATAAGGCACAAAACCGACAGAGAGGTACGTTATGGGCAGGGCCTAAGAAATGCAGTACAAATGAAAATCTTTATGAGGTATTTGCTTTTGACAAGAAATACAATTAACAACTTTTACTGACATCGGTTTAGAGCAAGAAAAAGTTTCCCCAATGGGGTACTTAGCTTAGTTGAAGACTACGGTTCTGAAACTCAAAAACAAATTTCAAGAATCGGCCTACCAGCACTTGCTAACAAGCTCTACTTCATAAACCACAAGGCAAGAAAGACTGATGTAATGGCGTCGGCTGCATGCTTTATACCCCTGACTACCTGTAGTCATGGAAGATGAGACAGGGAAGATGAGACAGCAACCGATGCAGGACCAAAGACTTTTTAATCAGGCCGACAGAGCTACTGCAAGCAGATAACCCAAATGTGATGATTTTAACACTGAAACACCAAGAATATCAGGTGTAGCTTCTGATTACGTGACCAAATAGAGAATCTTTTTCCATTTGTCCCTGTAAGGTTTCCTGGTGGATAGTTTATGAGAAGCCAAGATAATATCACAGACGGGTGAGGAGAGGGTTTCCTGCCTGGCAACTAACGGAAGTGAGAAACCAAGCTGTCATCTTGAGAGTAGACAGATTCGGGGGAGTCCGCCTTTGTGGGTGAGATACGAGGTCCTGACGAGTGTCTAGGATCCAAGGAGGTTATAACAGATGAGGTTTAAGTAGGAAAACCACACGATGAGGCCAGAATGGGGCAATGAAGATCACTTTGCTTCTCAACTGAATAGCTTTCCTTAGAACAAGGGGAATCAGAGGAATCTGAGGATAAGTATAAAGGAGACCTGTGGGCCAATCGTGGATTAAAGCATCTCTCTGTGACTGCCCCAGAGGGGGAAAGAGGGCAAAGTAGCTGCTGTATTTTGTGTTTGAAGGGGCGGCGAAAAGGATGCAGCATGGCTGGCCCCAACGGCTGAAAATTTCGGTCGCCACACACTGGTTGAGAGACCACTTGTGAGAATGAAGAATGCATCTGCTCAGCCTGTCCGCAATCACGTTGGAGCTCCCCGGGATATGTGTTGTGATCAGAAAGCTGCTGGAAGATTCTCATGGCTTCACGACATAGGGGGTAAAATTTGGTCCCTCCCTGATTGTTTATGTACCAGACCACGGACAGGTTGCCAGTCTGGACAGCAATTGATCCGGACAGAAGGAGTGGATGAAAAGCTTGCAACGCCAATAGCACCACTCAACTCCAGGACATTAATATGCAAATGCCTTGGACTGACTTTCCCTGGAAGTGCCCCCCCACCCCATCAGAGAGGCATCCATGGTCACCATGGCGCTGGGGTGTGGAACATGGAAGGGGAGACAAAGATTTTCGTCTATACTCATCCACCAGAGGAGATCTTGTTTGCAAATGCTGGCGATGAGAATCTGTGAGCTCAGGGGTGGGGGGGGGGGGGTGAAGACTGGGTATCCACTGGGCCTGAAGGAGCCATTGTAGTAATCTTATGTGTAGTCTGGCTAAGGGAACTATGGGGATTGGCTGCAGCCATAGATCCCAAGGCTTGGAGGACTTCCCTTGCAGACACTTTTCTTCGACAGAGTATCACTTGAACTTGTGCCCTTAATCTCTGAAACCTGTAGAGAGGAAGTGGGATCAGGCTTGAATGGGTGTTGAATATTGCCCCTATGAATTCCAGTAGTTGTGATGGTCAAAGGTTTGATTTCTCCCAATGTATGGTGATGCCTAGTGACTCCGCTAGAGCCAGTGTGTGGCGGAGGGCCCTGACCAGAAGATACTTGGTGGTGGCAGAGAGGAGCCAATCATCTAGGTATGGAAACACCTGGAATCCCTGAAGTCTCAGATAAGCTGTTACCACTGCAAGGCATTTCATGAACACTCTGGGGGCCATTGAGAGATCGAAAGGCAGGGCTCTGAATTGGTAGTGACTGGCTCCCAACCGGAAGCGAAGGAGGCTCCTGGAGCGCTTGTCCATCTTGATATGGTAATATGCATTCTGGAGATCTAATGAGCACATCCACATACCCTCCCGCAGAAAGGGAAGGATGGTTTGAATCGTGACCATGCAGAATTTGGTCTGAACTACCGATTTGTTTTGTTGGCTGAGATCCAGAATGGGCCTCCAGTCCCGTTTTCTTCAGCACCAAAAAGTATCTCTAGTAGAACCCTGATCCGCACTGATCTGGTGGGACCTGTTGGATGGCTCGTTTTTGACATAGCTTTCATATTTTGGAAGCTGCCTCCTCCCTTTGATTGGGTGGAACATTGGGAAGGGAATTCGGAGGCCTTGGATAAGTTAATTAGGGGAATATGGTAGCTTCTGGTAATGATTCTCTGTACTCACTGATCATTCGTAATGGAGAGCCAGGCAGCTTGGTGCAGAGAAAACATGCCCGGACTGCTTCCAGAAGGAGCGCTGATATAGTCTACCCAAGAAGGAATCTCTGGAGCCCTGGTTCCAGGGACCCCCTCTGCCCCGAAAGGGACGTCTTCCATTATTGGAACCCCCTCTGCCTCTGGAGGAGTCCTCACCACATGCACCTCGGCAAGGACCTTGAGACTTCTTGTGCCACATCTTTCCACTCCTCTGATTCCTGGAGAAGGAACGCTGAGGTTTGGAAAAGCGTAGGCCAACGGCAGACAAGGTCTTCCCATCTTTCTCGCACCTAAGTTAATGTATCCTTGACCTTAGTACCGAACACAGCAGATGGCTCAATAGGGGCATTTAGAAAGGAAGACTTGGAGTCCGCAAGGTCACAAATGTGCATCCAGGCATGGTGTCATGACTATGCCTGCACCCGCAGCTCTAACTGCTCCTTTGTTGAGTGTGACAGCAATGTCATGGATGAATTAGATATTGATTCTAGGGTGGCAAGTTGGGAAGCAACTTTATCTCGTGCTCCATCCGATACTTGGCCCGCGAGGGTTCTGGACAGTTCAGAGATAAGCTCTCTCTGGAGCCTCGTAAAATGCACCCACGTCACACCATCCGCAACATCCCAAAATCACAATACTTACGTATTAAGCGTATTAATTCATCTCCACAAGATTATGAGGATGCTAAAAAGGATTTAAATAGGAGATTTTTGGATAGAGGTTATCCATTTAGGGACATTTCTAGAGCCAGGGTGTGGACAGATCAACAGCAGAGATCAGATCTTTTACAATATCAAAAGGATGATGATGTTAAGGGAGATACCATTAGATTCATTACTACTTTTGGGAAAAATCACCAACTCATTAGAAATGTGTTGAACAATAATTGGAACATACTTATGGCTAATGACCATCTTCGTCATATATTGACTGATCAATGTTCCATTTCCTACAGGAGAGGCAAAACTTTGGGTATGTTATTCTCCCATTATAAACATCAGGATAGTGGAGGTGCAACATACAGACAACTTACCATCACTGGGGATGAGCTTTTGGGGACCTTCCCTTGTGGCCATTGCACCTCCTGTGGAAGTATAAATAAAATTAAAGAATTCTCCAGTGCTAATACTAGCAAGATATTTGATACCCGTATATTTGCAAATTGTTCAACGAGTTGGGTGATTTATTTAGCTACATGTCATTGTCAGGCTTTTTATGTTGGTAAAACCTCACGGTCCCTTAGAATCCGAATAGGAGAACATCGTAGTGATATTCGTAATCACAAAATCAGTAATGCCCTATATCAACATACTATTAAGCACTCATCTGCTAAATTTATATTTAGTGTTATTGACAAAGTACAGGGAAATAGACAAAATCAGTTAGGTTGGCAGAGTATTCTTAGCAAGAAAGAAAAATATTGGATTATACACTTGGGAGCCCTTTTTCCACCTGGATTAAATGACCATTTATAAATTATTATATATTTATATGGTATCTAACACCATATCTTGGCTATATATTTTTGTTGATTCAGTATCATTTATGCACAGTTTGTGTATTTTTATTAACAATATATGTTTTTTTGGAAGTGCATTTCCTTTAATGAATGTTTTGTATAATCAAAAGTTAGCAGTTGATTGCTAGCCATTTGTTTATTGGCTAAGCAATTATATAAATATGGAGTCTGTTGAATGGAATTATGATAGTTACTTTTCCTCACTGAAGAAGGTACTTTACCGAAACTAGTTTGAGGCATGTATTTGTTATATTCATGGTTATGAGAGTGTGATTTAGTGTCTTTGACACTACATTTACATCAATAAAGCCTTGGGGACCGTTTGCTGGCCTTTGTTTGTTCCTGTTCTGCTGTTGGGCTGTGCAAGCTTGAACGTGCGTGGGTTAGTGTGTCACTGAACGCCTCGTAAAATGTGCCAGAAAGTTCAGAGACCAACTGCAAAGGTCGCTGACAGAGACTCGCTTCCCTAACCTGTCCACTGCCTGGAACACACTGTTGGCTGGGTGAACAGCAAGGACTCTCTTCTGCAAGGTCCTTTTTCGTGGCTGCCGCCACCACCATAGCATCCACTGGCAAACCTCTAGACCAAATGCGGTTGATCCTCTGGAGGGCAGAGTACCTTGTCTGATCTCCTGGGGATGGCCTCAACAAAGTCGGGGTTCTTCCATGCCCGTTGCACGATGAGTTTAACAGACTCATCGGCAGGGGGGGGGGCATCACCCAAGAAGTAGAGGGCTGATAGCAAAAGGCCTGCAGGAATACGGATTCCTCTGAGGAAGGGTTGGAGGACTAACATTCCCCCCTGTGTTTCAAGATTTCCGTGATGTCTACGAAGTATACATAGTCAGGGGGTGACCGTGGGGACCCTTCCCCATCATCATAGTCCATATCTTCTGTGAGGGACTCCTCTAGGGAGTCCATGCGTTTCCTCTTACACACCCGTTTCCAAGGGGGTTCTTCGGTGGGAGCATCCAAAGAAGACTCAGAAAGGGAAATACCCTGGACAAGGGTTTCCTGGGCCTTGTGCTCTCAGAGTCCTGGGGAGGTGTGGCCTTTGACAGCTGCAGCTCAGAAAGAACTGGGTGAATAACCAACGGAGGAGGATTGCTAGCAGCAAGCACCCACTCCATCACCTGGAAAGCGGGCCCGCCCGAAGAGGAGTGGGAGCCCAGAACAGAAGACAAATCGGAACCGGGGTCACACCCCGCTCCAGACGGTCCACCCCCAGAGACGGAGCCTCAAGCAGACTCTGAGCAGTAGTCACCCTCGGCTCCAAAGTCGGGACCGACAAAACCGTCTGAATAGAGAACCTAATCAGAGGTTCTACCCCCCAAGCATGAGATTGAGGAAGGGTGGGTTCCGACGGAACAGACACCCAAAGGGGTCTTAGGGCCTCAGACAGTGTCGTTGGCGCAGAGGAAGGGAGTCCTCTAGTAAAAGTTGGATAAATGAGCCTTGGAATGTTGAGATTCAAGGAAAGAGGGTAAGTAGGAGTTGCTGGAGAAATAGACCTAAAGCCTCAGGTGGGATAGGGTCTAGGCAGATTTGAAATTCCCCTGGCGGTCAGCAGCTGGTCAAAAAAGCGCACCACATCCAATTTAGAAAGGCTCCTGGTGGATATCACCAATGCCCCTGAGGTGGTATCAGGTCGGTCCAAACAGGGGCTGCAGGCTTGTCCAGCAAACGGATCCACAGTAGACTAGTATCAGGTCCGTGGTGCATCACAGAAAGGCACAGATTCCAGTTTCGAAACTGGCAACAACAGTATGGTTGGAGCCGTGAATGGGCTCGGAGCCGAGGTTACAATAGGGGGTGGATGACAAAAACGGTTCCGAGGTAGTTGTCGGAACCGATATCGGAGCAGACATGGGTGATGGTGCAGAGACAGAAACCAATGAGCTGGTTGGAACCGAGGCAGTATATGGCACCGCAGTCGTCGGTGTCAGGGTAGGTGCCAATGAGGCGACCTTGGTAAGCTTCGCTGGAGCCGATGTAGTAGTCAGCACAAAGGAGGCAGAACGGTGATCTGATGAGGACTTATGGGCCTTGTGTTTGTGACTTTTACCTCTGCCACTGGCCAGTGAAGAGGGGTCCGAGCGAGGACGTTTCTTGTCCAGAGGACAGGATGACACCTCCGTCGCAGAAATAGCCTCAGGAAAAAGGCGAAGCAAGTAGGCCCTTCAAAATCAGTTACGACGTTCATTCAGCGTCCGCTGACTGAAGCTAGCACAAATATCACACGGGGGTTTCTCTGACAAATGCAGAACCCCCAAACAGTGTACACTCTTCATGGAGGTCACTATTCGGCAGTTTACCACTGCAAGAAGAGCAGTGTTTAAACCCCATAGTTCTCTTCTTTTCAGACATCCCAGAACACACACACACACACGCAAAAAGGAAAGAGTGAGGAAAATGAGGAAGTGGAGAGGAAATACCAACAATGGTAACAAGATACCACAACGGTAGAAAGTTAGAAAATACCAACAATGGTAAGACAGAGGTACCTGTGGGTAGAGCTGAAACAATATAGATATCAAGAAGAGATTATAAAAAGGAAAAAACTTTTACAAAAACTGGTAAATATTTCAGAAAAATCACTTAGCTGGACAGCTCGGTGAAACTCTGCTATATGGCTGTGCGGCAAACAAGATCTGAGGTAACTGAGCAAAGGGCAGTGTGGGTAGCAGCTTAGCTTGGGAGTTTTTTTGGTGCATGGAAGCTTGTTATAAGGCCGACTCTGTTCCGAGGGCTCAGAACCAAACCCATCAGTGATGAACAGGAAGATTAACAACTTCAGATGCCTAATTTTCCTAGAGGAAACAGAATCTAAGGTAGAGAAAATATGGGGTGGGGTTGAAATGGGGGTGGGAGTAGAGGTGGGGACAGGAAAGTTGAGTGCATATTCAAGAAGGGGAGAGTAGTAATAAAAGTGAAAAAGAAAGAGCAGGGGTAGGGCAGGAAGAGGAAAGAGGTAGATATATATAGGAACTATAAGGGAAAAAGGGAAGGGGTCCAAATGGTTTTGGAAAAACAGCAGATACCGGTTTTGAAAAAGAGTTTTTTTTTTTTAATGCGTGTTTAAGGCTTTTATGATTTGATACGGCTCTGATATCTGTGTGTAAGACATTCCAGAGTTTTCACAACCCTGTAAGAATAGAGACATTACCCAGCCTTTTTGTTTGGTCTGTACAAGGTTACTAGTTGTTTATTCTCAAATCAGAGATCTCTGGAAGGTGTATAGGTTTGGAGAAATTAGTTTAATGCAGGACAGTTTTTGGGATGGTATACAAATTTCTAGGCTGTGGTTAGTTGTAGATAGTTTAGGTGATGTGGGAACTTGAGCCAATTGATAGCCTGGAGCAATGCAGTGGTGTTTATAGTAGGGTGTGCCTACAGCAAATTTAGCAATTTTACTATAGCAGGATTCAGGCTTATTTTTTTAGCATAACCTGAAGACTGGTCATTTTAAAAGGCAGCATATAGAAGAGAGGTGAGTAGGTAGGTGGTGGCTAGTGCAGTTTTGATGTCTATATCAAAGTTTTTGTGCTGACAGAGTATTCTAAGCTTGTAGTGCGTTTTCTTGACTGCATTTTGTATGTGCAGTTTGAAGGTAAATTTTGTCTATGGTCACTCCCAATGGTTAAGCATGTGGAACCACTTCAGTGTTGTTTAGTGAATAAAACTCAAGTCAGTTGAGAGAATCTTGGGTGCGAAGAGGAGAAGTTTGGTTTTATTAGGGTTCTGTAGAAGTTGATCATTACTTAACCAAGTTTCAACTGAGAAGGCAGTCTGGGTTATCTGTTTAAGGTGTGTTACGTTATTGGAGGAGGAAATGGCGTCAGAATCATTGGTGTATTGGATTAATGAGCTTAGATGGGAGGCAGTGTGAAGGCTATTTTTAAATGTTGAAAAGGAGGCGTCCAAGAATAGACCCCTTTGAAATTCCAGTATGACCAGGTAGATGGTGGGAGAGGGAACCCTGCTATTTTATGGATTGTTGCCTGTCAGTTAAATAGCTGGAGAACCGTTTAGGGTGGGAGGGGAAAGACCGAGAGATGACAGTTTATGTAGTAGCTTTGGGTGTGAAACAGTATCAAAGGCCTTACAGAGGTCAAGCAGTACTATGGAGGTTGACAGCCCAGTCTCTCTAGCTTTGTTGAATGTTTCTGTAAATTAAATTAATGCTACTGTTGTGCTGTGATGGCCTAAATCCATGTTGGGTGGGTGTAAACAGTTTTGAAGAATGTGATCTAGTAATTTATGTACACATTTTTCTAACAATTTGGATAGGGGAGCTAGGATGAGGATGGGAATGGAATTAGTTAAGCCTACTTTTCTCTCTTTGTGCAATGGCATTATGACACATTTTTTCGAAAGGCTGAAGATGCAAGATGAGATGGATCAGCTGATGAGAATACTACCTGGATATGCTATAGTGTCAGCTGTGAGTTTTAACTATTCGGAGGGGAGGTTATCAGCGGAAGAACAGGGTTTCAGTTTGAGTAGTAGTTTATATATGTGGATGGTCGGTAAAGGTTGAGAGGAAGATGGTCAGTTGTAGAAATGTCTTGTGGGGGAAAGGAGGAAGTTGAGGGGTGTTCGGTGGTTGACTGCAGAAGAGAAGGGTTGAGCTTCTTTAAGTAATTAGGGTTAGTGGGTTTTGTGGGACCACTGACTAATTTAAGTATACTTTCTATAAAATGGGTGTTAAATGCGTCTATTTGGGCTGGGGATTTGTCACTGGCTAGTGATGGGCTGTCTTGAGAGCCTGGGGTGAGAAGAAGGGACATTGTGTGCCAAAACAAAGAAAAAAGCAACACAGGAATACCCACCAAGAGAGGGTCAAGATTATGAGTGCAACAAAAAGAAAATCTCTTCCATTTATACAGGATTTTCTAGTAATGGATTTTCTGGCTTCCTGTGAAACCCGAAGCACATCCTCAGAGAACTGGTGCCTGAAAATAATCAAAACCCTATCACTCAACATCCCAATTGTAGGGCGAGTAAATGAAGGTAAATGAAAGATCCCTTCTCCTGTGCGAGATCCATCGTGTGAGGTAACTTGTGATGATTTCCCCTGGCTACATGAAAAAGAAGGGAGAATCACGGCTGTCTGGGCCAAAAGGGAGACACCGCATGATTCTGTGCAGGACTTGTGGCAATGGGGGTAAAAATACACAAACATCCTGTACCTAGAACAGGGACATAGGGTCCACTTTCCAAGTCAGGGGACTTCTCCCTGGAAAATAAATGGGAAGTTGTCTGAACAGATTGGAAGCAAAAAGATCTACTTGAGTACCCCACTGATGTATAACGTCCAGAAAATCCTCCCTGTGAAGCATCCATCCACGAGGATCTGCTCAGTTTGTCTGCTAGAGATTGTGCAGTGCACTGAGGGAATATAAACTGCCTGTAGAGCTAATTGATGGTTGATTACAAAATCCCAAGATTGAAGAGCTAGCCTGCAAAAATTTAGAATGAACCCTACACTGTGGAGGGGATGCATGGCACTCAGATCCTGAAGATGCTGAGAGGGCACCTGATTAAGCAGGTCATTCACATAACTGGAAATCTGAATTCTCTGAAATCTGCAGGCGGCTTCTACTGAGGTTCAAACACTAGGTAAAGACCTTTAGAGCTGGAGAAAGACCAAAAGGCAAAAGAGAGAACTGAAAATTTGAAGCAGAAATAGGAAATTTAACAATTTTATGTAAAAAGAGTGAATATGAATATGGTAGGTGTCCTTCATATCCAGAAACATTAAGAAAGCCTAGTAACATGGAAACAGAGACTAGACAGAGAACATCTTGAAAGAAGGCACTTTCAGAAAGGTGATGAGAAAGGGAAGATCTCAAGAGTGGGCCTGCAAGAGTCTTCCTGGGATCCAGGAACAATCTGTAGTAAACCCCCCTGCCCTTCTGAGATAATGGGACTTGTCTGAAATGGTTCCTTGAACCAAAAGGTCTTGAAAAAACTAATGAAAGTGAGGAAGTTGACAACAGGGAGGTTTAAGGAATGCCTGCAAATGGATGAAGAGACTTCCAAACCATGAACTACCCATTTTTGATTAATGAAAGCATCCACAAATCTGTGGTTATGCATTGTCAAATTGGAAGAAACAGAGTCAACCTGAGGTGAAAGAATATGGCATAGGGGCAAAAGGAGCTGAATGTCAAATGGAAAATGATTTGTCAGGAAAAGGGAAGCTTTTGAACCTTAGAACCCTTGCCAGGAAAAACCCTCTTGGAAGACCTCTTAGTCCTGAGAGGCTGTCTCTGCTACCTCCTCACAAGGTAAGGAACACCCCCCCACAAGCTGAGAAAGTAGAGCCAGGACATATACAGTCATAAAAGTATGGTAGTTTAAGGTTCTAAAAGCTAATATGGCAAAGGTGCACTTTGTTTTTCCCATATCTGCCCACAGCACAAATGTCCTTGTCAGAGGACAAAAGCTTGGAAAAAGACAGCAATTTAGAAGGCTTGTCAGTGGCAAGGGAAAATCAATTTAGAGTTGGAAAGGCTTTCATAATGACATCTTCTACACTTCGTGAATTTTATAGAGGCTGTCAGGCTTTTTTGGAGCAGGGTCCTGAGTCAGGAGAAAAGTTGGCTAAAAGAACATCAAAGGCATGAGTACCTCAGAAGGTGAAGTAGAATCAATCTGCAAAAGTTCATAGCACTTTTCTGAATATCAGAAATTTGGGAACAATCCCATTTAAAATGTTCCATCATGCAGACAACATTGTCCCCAAAAAACAACTCTTCAATGAGGGAAATCAGGGGGAAAGGGATGATTCTTCTTCAGACCCCAGAGCTACAGGGGAGTGAACTTCAGAGGACTAAGCCAAGGACTACTCTCCAAACTCTGAATCCACCTTCTCAGAGGAATCAGAATCTATAAACCTCTTAGAATGAGGAAAGGACCAGGAAGCAGAAGGAACAGACAACCCCCTGAGGATGCTTCAAAACCATAAGTGCCTTAAAAAGACCCCGAGTGAAATCCTTACACTATGTGGATCATTAGCTACAGGAGCCACATCGGCTTTTCTGTCTTTTTCAAAGGAACATCAGCCTTAATAAATGTCAGGGGTTCAAACCTTTGTCTCACTTCAATAAGTGAACCAGGGACTTCCTTCCCAAGCAGAATCAGGGAAATCCCCCTAGGCCCCTCCAAAATGATTAGCCACAGTTCCTCCTCATCTAAAGTTGATGTAGGTACCACCTCAGTGGATGTGCAGGCAGTCAGCCCCATACTGACCTCCAAATGGGTTGTGATAGAGGGGGCAGACAGTGGAACCAGGCAGTCCTTGGGGTCTTTATCCAACCCAAAGGGAAGATGTCCGGAGGATGCTGGACAGTAGAAGAATTTTATTTCTTCTTAAGTTGTGGCTGAACGTCGGGGCAGGAAGCTTCAAAATCCATGGAACCCTGCACCAGAAGCTTTTAGTCTCTGGTTTTCTAAACAGATATAAAGGGAAGACAGATGGCTACATAAAGTCTTTGGTATGAAGGCTTGACAAATCTCTCACTGAATATGGTCATAGGCAGCACCCAGACAAAAAAAAGTCACTTCTCATTCTTATCTTTATAGGGAATATGTCTCTCTCACTCACAGTTTTCCTTTCTGGATGACAAGCAAAAGGTAACACAACCCAAAGAAAAAAAGGAAAACACCCCAAATGGGCACTTATCTTTTTAAGGCTTGATAGTTGTATCTACATGATGCATGTCTGCAGACCAAATTGGGAAAAATAGTATTTGAGCTGGCAGCAAAGAAGTTCTGAGGTGTACCCTACACTTTGGGCACAGGACATATGACTGAGGTATAGCATCTGGAAGCAGCCAATACTATTGTATGCTGACAAGACATTCAGCTATCCTTGGCAAGATATCCCATTTGTAAAGAATACTGCAGCAGTGTTAAGGAAGGACATCTACAAAAACATACTTTGTAACAATGTGAATGGCAGAAACTATATATTTTTTTTAAAGTAATGCTATTTATCTTCAGCTCCTTGGCATACAGGGAAAGCACCCTGCCTATGACCCAGGAGATATGGGTTTGAGTAATAGCTTAAGTACTGGATCGTGTGAATCAATGGCAGACATACCTTTGGGAAGGGAGTGGTCCTGCCTACAATGCTGATACCATCTGATGAAACAGGTTCATGACATGCAGCACTGCACTAAGTATTAGGAATGAGCAACTGGGCAATGTATGTGTGCCAGCATGTACAGGTACATATGCACTGAGGGAGCACAATGGGCTGGGTACTTCAGTCACCACCGAGAAGTGTTAGGCTAATAGTAACCAAAGCGAAAGGAGGACAGGAAAAAAAAACTCAATGAGCCTCCCATGAACAATAGCTTACTGGTGCTCAACTCTCAGCCTAGGCCTGGAAAAATAATGTATTAGCTTAAACTACACCTTTTAAGTAAAGATAAGAACAAGCCCATAGAGTGATGGGACTTGCAAAGTCTAAGTGGGTAAAAGGGAATAAAAGTGTCTGGTTACATCCAGGGTATCTACCAAAAGAAAATTACAGCAAATGTACTTAACCAATAAACATTTGGGTTAATATTATTTCTCAAAGCAAAATGGGATTAGTGTTTCTGGTAAAATAAGAAACAAAGGATTATTAATTCCTAGCTGTGTGCCGATCTGTTGAGACCAGCACTACTAGACAAACAGCACATCCAGTAATTCACTGCAAACCTCGTATGTGCTACTCCACCTTCAGCCCACATTAGTAAGCACTTGGGACCATGGATTTGCACACTGTCTCCATAGCCAGCTTGGTTAAAGTAGGCATCCTGAGACCATATGAAAATTGTCTCATGTTAACAGACAACCAACTACTACTAAAAGAAACTGACAAGTATGCGAGAGATGCAATAAATGCTACTTTAAATCTTTAAATTTCTAGTCTCCCACCAGGACACAAGTGCTCTTCAGCAATTACATTCTGCTTGCCAAGCACACACAAGCAAATCTGCAGTCTGCGGCTACCACTCCATCCATACAGTACAAGAAGGAATCAGTACTGCAAACTAAACAAGGATATACATTTTGAGCCTCAAGAGCAGGAGCACACTCAAGCAAATCTGCAGTCTGCGGCTACCACTCCATCCAAACAGTATAAGAAGGAATCAGTACTGCAAACTAAACAAGGATATACATTTTGAGCCTCAAGAGCAGGGTCAGTCCACCCAGGCATTCTACTTGTATGTTTTAGGAGAGTGAAGCTATTACATTAGAAGTATTTCTTAGCAGTTCTCAGCTTGCTAATAAAACTGACTGTTGTAGCCTTGTGTCCTCCCCCCATCGCTAGTACAGTGATCCTAACTGTCCAATATACAGTTATACATTTAATTCACATCCCTGTGACTAAATTAACCATCAAGCAGCCCTCTCAGTGCTTTCTGCTTTAGTTTGCATCACTTGGAGGCCCACCTGTTTATTTGCATCTCTATACATTACCCTTCATTGCTAATGTATCTCCCTACTCTAATCTGTGCACAAACTGGTTACTAATCAGCAAGTCAATATGAAGACGCTCCCAACCTTAATAAACTTTGCTGTCTCTTCTCTCCTTCACTTTACAGGTAGTTTGAATTATTACTTAACCCCCTCTGAGGCCTTCACTGATTTCCACTGATTGCCTCTCTGGTTTCTTTGCATTCCACCTGGCTTACACCCCTTGTGCTCTCTCTCCCTCCCCCAATGCAAAGTCTATATTAGAATCCTGCTGAGCATGGAGCCATCTTTAAAATTCTAGTCTCCCACCAGGACTCAAGTGCTCTTCAGCAATTACATTCTGCTTGCCGATAAGCCATTAGACCTCAGGAATTTGTTTTAAAAGTGTTCAGATTTGTAAAGTAATACTTACTTTTTTCTCTCGTCTTGGTTGGCTCTGCCCCGCTCCGTTCGCCCTCGTTAGCGCTCGGGCTCTCTCCGCTCCCCTGCCCCCTATTCCCTCCCGCCCCCTCTACCTCTACATTTATAGTAATCACAGCCACGCTACAATTCTCCACACCAGTTCAAGAAGGGTTTTTTGTATATAAACAGTTGTTAAATCCACTTCAGCACGTATTAAATGAATGGATGCAAAAAAAGAGAGATTTTCACAGTTTTAATTAAGCGCTTTTCGTCGCTCTCACATAAAGCGACTTCTTCAGATTAAAACTTCACATGCAAGAACAACAGAATAAAAGGTGTTTCATTAATTGCAGAAATGTCATGTGGTACAATTAACCAGTAAGCCTCTACATCTCATTTCCAGCCTAAGCAAAATGCTAATCTCTACTTTATCATTACTGCAAGGTAAATGACAAAGCCACAGGTGTTTTTAATGCTTTGTCATTGTTTTTAAAAAATTTTCACAATGTTTCCATCATAAACACGTTATGTTCAATTTAAACTCCATTAAGAATAGTCAGTGAATATCACCTAAAATAGTTATAAACCTCAAGAATTCTATATATAGTATAGTATATTCAACTACATTTCATATTACATTATTATAGTATTGAATAAACTATCCATATAATAAAAATAGGAAGAATAAAAAACATAAACAACATATAATCATGAATCACAAAGTTATTTCATCAATAAAGAAGTTTTTCCGTATGTGTATATTAAACTGTGAAAATCTCTCTTTTTTTGCATCCATTCATTTAATACATGCTGAAGTGGATTTAACAACTGTTTATATACAAAAAACCCTTCTTGAACTGGTGTGGAGAATTGTAGCGAAGCAACTTGTTGGTCGTTGGTTTACGTTTGAATTTCAGTTTGTGTCCAGTAATCACAGCCACACCCACAGCTCACTCTCACATCACCTCTACCAATCACAGCTCCTCAAGTCATATCACATTATACCACACCAACTTGCTCCACACAAAATACTCCCAATCACTCATTCCCACTAGGCATCTTTTCATCACCCACACTACTTCCCCCATCCACATAGTGCAACCCTATACTTCCTATTCAGACCCCCCCCACCTAGAAACAACTTAAACTTTATAACCATGACTATCACACAACTAAGTCTAGTCTGTCTTCTCATAATTCTTTACACCACAAATTATCACTCTAGCAATATCCCTAAACTTAGTAGCACAACACTGCATTATGCACTCTCGTATACAGACACCACACATAATAATATCTGCCCACAGTTATTCAAGAACTACATAACGGACCAATTCAGAACTAAACTCACATGCTCTCATTCCTACTCCAAAAAAACACAATACTTTCTCACACTCCTCACCAAACACCAACATCTGTACAACCATTTTAACTCCAGGCTCACCATAAGTGGGGATTATCCACCCCAACCGAGGCCCAAATCCATCCTGTCCAACACAAACTGCTCCAACACAAATGTCAGAACATAACACCCCCACTTTCTTCATCCCTGGGCAAATCAACAGCAGCAGGAAAACCAACCATCTTTTAATGCTAAATATTAATATTAGAAGTATCAAAAATAAAATACCTGAAAACTCCAGACCACAATCGCACACTACTCCCCAGACATAGTTGCTTTAACAGAAACCTGGCTAAATAAAAACAGTTAACTCAGACGTTCTCCCTACCGGCTACAATATCATTAGACAAGACAGACCACTTCGTAAAGGGGTCGAACTGCCTTACTGTACAAGTCCAACTTAACTGTCAGTCAATTACCAAACTCCTACCCCTCCCCCAATAATTGGGGCATTCTTATCTCACAACTTCAACTTCACCCTAAACAGGTCATCACCACAATTGTGATCTATATTCCACCTGGTAATACACCTGCTAACCTTGAAGACTTCTTATCCTGGTGTTCTTCCACATACTCACAAGAAACCCTTATTCTGGGGGACTTCAACCTAGATTGGTTCACCTGTATATCAGAACCACCAAGTAATCTAGTAAATCTCCATGGCTACCAGCAGCTAGTCCAAATTCCAACTAGATGTGATAAAAAATCTAAAAGGGAATCCATCCTTGACTGGGTCCTAACAACCCCACATTGCACCCTCACACAGGCAGTCTCCCAGACACCTTAAATGACGACAACATAATATACGTAAGCATATGCAAAACCACTAACTATATATCCACTAGAAACACAAAAAAGAATCTCTCCTGAGGTCCTCAACACTTTACTCTAACTGTGACTGGACCCCCCCCTAAAAACCCTCCCACTTGACCAGGCTGCAGCATATTTCAACAAAACATTTCTACAACACATAGAAACTGTCACTCCATTGCACAAAATCAAGGTTAGAACCTCTACAAAACCCCTGGCTCAATAAAGAAACCAAACAAATCCTCAAGTCCAGAGACACTGCCTGGCTTTACTATCAAAAAAACATAGAAACATAAAGCCTAAGTACCAAGAACTGCGCAACCGTGCAAAAAAATGCATTGGGCTGGACAAAAAATCCTACTACACAACATTACAAACTAAATACCAACACAACTCACAAAAATTTTGGAAAAATGTAAACCAGCTACTAAAATCCACCCAAAAAGGCTACCCACAAACCAACCACCCCCTGACACTAAAGTTCATATTGAAACACAATTCAACTCCCACTTTGTGAACTCAATTCTATCCGTAGTATCACAGGAAAGTTCCTTCCTCACTATCCCCCCAAACACAAATAACACTAATACAAGCTTTACCCACAAAACAGTTTCCACCACTTCAATCAAAAGCATGCTCTCCAAACTAAAAACCTCATCAACAGCAGCCGACCTACTCCCCAGCTATTTCTTGAGACTCACAGCAGATGCTATTGCTATCCCAGTCTCCACTCTCATAAACAGATCAATTGTTCTAACTATGTGCCCAAACTCTGGAAAATATCCTACGTTACACCCATACATAAAGGCGGGACCTCAACTGAATTTAACTACAGACCCATTGCTTTACTCTCCCCCCCCCGGCCAAAATCCTAGAAAAATGCATCCATACCCAGATGCTAAACCATCTCCTAGACAGCAACATCCTGTCACCTACTCAGCATGGTTTCAGACCTGCCCATAGTACCAACTACAGCCCTCCTCTGCTTCACAGACACAGTAAACAGTCTCAAAAATGAAGGCCTACAAGTGTAAACTCTTTTTTTGGATATGTCCAAAGCATCTGACACAGTCTCACACCAAATCCTGCTAAATAAACTAAACCAATATCAAATTCCACTCTTACCTGGTTCCAAAGCTACTTAACTGACAGGTACCAAGCTGTGAAATGGGAAAATTCTCTCTCCTCAGCTGCCCATAACTATAGGAGTCCCACAGGGTTCTATCTTAGGGCCACTACTATTCACAGTCTTCACAAATGACCTCCACACTGCATGCATCTATAATTCAGTATGCAGATGACACTACCTTAATCTGTGCTGCACAAAACATTCCCACCCTCCAGCAAACAACTCAACTAGCATTCTCTGACGTTGAAAACTACCTTACCAAAGCCCAACTTATCCTCAATCCTAAGATAACTCAGCTTATGATTATAACCAGTTCTAACAAAAATACTAACTGTCAATTCACTATCTACAAATGCTACTCCAATTGCTGCAGTGGCACAGGCTAAGCTATTGGGAATAACCATAGACTCCCACCTAAAATTTGATAGTCATCTCAACTTAACTATTAAAAAAGTACATGCCAAACTGGGGTCACTCTACCGTATCAACATTTCTTAACACAAGATCTGCCATTGCTCGCTCCCAACATCTATCCACCCTACTCTATGCATCTCTCATTCTGACTAATCTCAACAAAACTGAACTAAGCAAAATGGAAGCCTGCTATAACAGAATTGCCCACTTTGCTGCAAATTGCTCATATAGAACTCATCACTGTACTGCTTTGAGACAGCTACACTGGCTTGAAATGCTCAACCTCCTAACCTACAATCAGTTCTGCCTCTCATT